>NC_057796.1:85352791-85362174 GCF_018294505.1 Triticum aestivum | reverse complement strand
CCCCCCTGTCCCCCTCCACTCCGTTCGCTCCGCCAAAGCCGCCCTCCCCGCCGCGCCGCGTCGGCGCCGCGGTTCGGCGATCCTCTCGCGCCCACAGTACGCTCTCGTAGACTGCCGTCCTCTAGTCGCGCCGCCACCTCTGGCTACGTTCTTGTGGAGGCGCACGGCGGTCAGCGCCGCCACCGCTGGCAACGTTCGTGTGGAGACGCACGGCAGTCAGCTTCTCCCACGGTACGCGCATTCTAGACTGAGGCCCTGTCCATGTCGGTGTAGCGCTGAATGTTAGCTGATAGATGCTGTTAATCTCACTGTTTGCCGAAGTAGTTTACTGTCAATATGCTCTGCTGAAGAAGCTTCCTTGCCCTGTTGTGCACTCAATCTGCTTAGCTGAGATGGCATGCCAAGGCCGATTAGTTGCTAAAATATCCTGCCATATATTTATTGTGACGTAGATTGCCATGGTCTAGTAGCCAATCTGTTAGGTGAAATAGCTCTACACCGTTTTATACTCGATCTTTGTTGCTGCGATGGCCTTCGATAGTTCGATGGTTGTGTGCTCGGCCTCATTGACTGCTGAAACAGCCTGCCATAATTTGGCACTCAAATCTGTTTGCTGAATTAGCTTTACATATATTTTGTTACTTAGATCTGCTCGTCCAAATATCTTGCCATAGCTTTAGACATCGACCTAGGTATTTTTTTCTGGACTTCATAAAAAAGCATATATGTTTTTCCTGTAATATCTAGTAGAAGAACTAATTTGTATGTCTAAGAGATGGGCAGGACTTGGATTACTTCTGCTCGAAGATTCTCCGCTGCATATGTCGAGGGGGTTGAAAACTTCATGAACTTTATCAGAGCTGAGTACGGTGGTCCGAAATCAGATGTGCTTTGCCCGTGTAGCAGTTGTATGAATTCAGTTACAAGACCCCAGTCAACTATGCAAAATCATCTACACTTGTATGGGATGTCGGTCACATATACTAGGTGGGTTCATCATGGTGAAGCTGTGAACGTCAATGTTATTGACTACGTGGAAGCAGCAGATCACCATCTTGATCTGCCTGATGCTCAGGTAGAAGAGGAGGAGGAGGTGGTGGTGGCGGAGCCAGTGAGTTTGACCAACATTGAAACAATGCTACTAAATGCTCGTGCATTCCGTGAACTTTCACCTGCAGAAGAAAAACGGTGGGCCCGCATGTTGGAACAATGCAACGTTGCTGTCACCCTAGGAAATAAGCTGTCAGTATTCTCAGCTATGGTCACCTTTCTTCAGGTGAAGACATCTGAGCGGATGACCAACAAATCATACGATGCGATGTTGGCTGCTTTCCGCGAATCTTTCCCAGATGCGTCTGAGCTGCCACACACCTATAGTAAAATGAAGAATTTCCTTCGTGCAGTTGGAATTGGATATGATATGATCCATGTTTGTAAGAATAATTGTGTTCTATTCCGGAAGGATTATGCCAACTTAAGTGAATGCCCGAAATGCAAATCATCAAGATGGAAAGATGGCGATGCTGTGAAGAGGATTCCTCATAATGTTCTGAGACATTTTCCAAGTATACCAAGATTGCAGAGGTTGTTTCATGATGCTGAAACAAGAGAGGATGTACTGTGGCATTCTAGGAACCAGGAGTACAGAGATCATAATGTAATGAGCCATCCATCTCATGGTAGTGAGTGGAAAAGCTTCAATGATAAACACAAAGAGTTTGCTGCTGACCCGAGACACATTAGACTTGGCTTAGCTTCAGATGGATTTAACCCATTTGGCCACCAGAGCGCCACATATAGCATGTGGCCAGTGCTTGTTATCCCTTACAACATGCCTCCAAATGTCTGCACCAAAGAATCAAACTACATGATGGCCTTGCTCATCCCAGGTCCAAAAAGTTCTGGAAAGGATTTTGATTTGTTCATGGAGCCTCTTGTGGAGGAACTTCAACAGCTATGGAAGGGTGTTCTCACTCGAGACCTATATAGCAGCCCACCAGCTGATTTCTTTCTGCGTCCTATTATAATTTGGTGCATCCATGATTATCCGGCTTTGGGCACTATGTCAGGGCGAACGACACATGGTTACAATGCATGTGTTCGCTGTGATAGGAATCCGCTGTCATACGCAATACTTAGCAAGATCTGTTACATTGGACACCGCTGTTTCCTTGCCAAGGACAAGCCGCATCCTAGAAAATACCGAAGACATGTGTTCAATGCAAAGCATGAAAATCGTGATGCGCCAAAGAGGCTCACCGCCGATGAGTTGCAAGTGGAATTAGAGAAGGTCAGGCATATTACACCAGGAAACCATCCTGGTAATGGTAGCGGGAAAAGGAAGCGTGGCAGGGTAGAAGAGAGATTATTGTTTACCCGCAGGTCCACTTTGTGGGACTTGGAGTATTGGAAAGATTTGGATCTGCGGCATAATCTTGATGTGATGCACATCGAGAAAAATATATGTGACAGCATTATCGGCACACTTCTTAATATTGAAGGCAAGACGAAAGATACCTTAAAATCTAGGATTGATTTGACACACCTGGGTATCAGAAAGGATTTGCAGGTGCAAGATGAAGGTAAACCACGGGATATGGCACCAGCTGTGTACGTCTTGGACAAGGTAAAAATAAAAGAATTCTGCGAGGTCCTGTCACGTGTGAGATTCCCACATGGATTTGCTTCCAACCCTGAAAGGAGAGTCAGTGCAGATGGAAACAAGGTACAAGGGTTGAAAACTCATGACTGCCACGTCCTACTTCAAAGGGTTTTACCTGTTATCCTTAGAGGATTGGGCCGCCCTGACTTATACAGAGCAGTTGCAGAGTTGGGACAATTCTTCAGGGAACTCTACAGTAGGAATATCAGGATAGATGCTTTGGAGCGTCTTAGAGACAAGATACCAACTATCCTATGCGACTTTGAGAAGATATATCCTCCAGCCTTCTTTGATGTGATGGTGCATTTGGCTGTTCATCTACCTGATGAGGCACTACTTAGAGGTCCAGTACAGTATGGCTGGATGTACCCTATTGAAAGGCGGCTAGGCACTTTCAAGGGCTATGTTAGGAACAGAGCTAGACCCGAGGGTTCCATTGCAGAGGCCTACATTGCTACATAAGTGTTGACACTCTGCTCAAAATACATTGAAACAGCTGATCAGCTTAGCAAAGAGGTGGGTGAAGACAATCTCGGGCTCAATGTTTTCGATTATTCTGTTCGAGTTACAGGGAAGAGTCGACAAGAGGAAAACCTAAAGATTTGGACAAAATGGTTTGGTATGTGTTGAATAACTATCCTGAGATACTACCTTATATCAAGTAAGTGCAGTACTGCAGCTTATACATCGTAATCTACTAAACTTGCAGCACATTCTTATATATTTAGATGTTTGACGCGATCACTATGTTGTGCATCATCTACAAAGAGGAGTTACTGCCACAAAATCCAAGAAATATTGACAAACTGGTTATGGCAGGATTTGCGAAATGGTTCAAGAACCATGTAAGCTTTTGAAGTGCACTGTCAGTTTTTTTAATAAATTGAGTACATAAGATGATCAGCTTGTCTATTTTCTAACCATAGGTTAAGAAGATGCGGGAGGATGGGCAGGCAGTTGATGATGCCCTTTACTCACTAGCAATGGGTCCTGATACTCGGGTAAGACATTATGAATCTTGCGTTGTTGGAGATGTGCGCTACAACACCCTTGCACGAGACGAAGGCAGGAAGACACAAAACAGTGCCATCACGAGCATGGATATGTATGACAAAGAGACAACTGAAATGTATGCTAACATAATAGACATTGTTCAGTTGCAGTATATCTCCAGTTTCGAGGATCATCGGTGTGTGGTTCTGTTGTGCTGTCGTTGGTATAACCTGTTTTCTAGGATCGCAAAACCTAGAGCTGATGATTATTTCAAATCCATCAATGTCAAGGCGGCGTACCAGACCAACGAGCCTTTTATTTTGGCAAATCAAGCAACACAGATATTTTTCTTGGAAGACACATTTGCACGTAGCGATGACTGGAGAGTATTGCAAAGGTTTGAGCAGAGGAATTCGTTTAATGAAGTTGCACAACAAGATGATGCTTACACTGCTCCTGATGTAGAAGATAACACAGATGTTCCTAATATCTTTGAGAACCATCACGTCAATGACGCCGGCGAAAAGATTGCCTATCGTGCTGTGGACATACAAGAGTTGATCAAGAAGAAGCCAACGTTCGAGGACGTTGAGGACGAAGAAGAAGATGACATCATGGGGAATTACGATTCAGACTGATACACATGGCGAAGATGTTGACGCTGCTGCTGCAGATGATGATTACATTGCTTTTGTCGTATTTGCCTGTCAGAAGACGTTTTTTTATCTACTATGTGAAATTGTGTTTGCTATGATAACTGAAACCTGATGAACATGTTGTTTAGTATTTTGCTGTGAGAACATCACTTGTTATGTATGCTGATTTGTGTTTGGTGATTGTATGACAACTAAAACATGATGACATTGTTGTTTAGTTGTACTCATATTTGGCTGTGAAACTTGAATTTGATGACATAGTTTGCTGTTGGACTGCAATTTGCTCGACGTCTTCGAATGAGAACAAACCTGACCCGACAGGGCCTCTGCTATTTATTTATTTATATGAGCAAAAGGGGATACCCCCTGATTTCCGTTAATAGAAATCATTAGATGTTCACAACACTACGCCCAGCCTGCTACACAAGTTTCATTCATTACTACTTTCAGCAAAGTGCTCATGTCGTAGCCACTGAATACATCATGAGTGCTACATACACTGCAAATAAAGAGACAATCATCCTACAGAGCACATCGGTTTTTCCCATTATCTTCACAAGCTCTTTCATCTCCTCATTGCTGTCAAGGCCGTTCAGCAGCTGTTGCTTGGCCATGATCAGAGGAACTGCATCTTTAACCTTCTGCGCTGCATCTTCCTCTTCTGCCGTTCCTTCAGTTACTTGTCCAACACCCCAACCTGCTGGTATTGGGATTCCTCGGCTAACCAAATAATCAGCGTAGTTGCATTCCCCCACATCAGCAACTTCCCAGAAATACAAATCCCATGAATCTTCCATTTTCTGCACGAATCAAATTGGAAGATCATCAACCAAACTATTAAAAAAATCAGCAACTGAAAGCAGCAGAACAACACTTAAACATATTATTACCCCATGATTCAGGCATTTGTAGAAGACTCGGCCAGGGTTGCGGATTGTGGTTGAGACACGACGGATGACTCTGCGTGATTTGCAGCAGTGGCACCACACCAACGGCAGCGGGTTGCGATGAGCAATCGGCTGCGGTGCGCGTGCCGTCGGGGGTGTGATGAGACCCACAGGCGATGGTACGGGTGGCGACTTGGCGCATATCTGGTTGTTGCCTGCTGAAGAGCAGGTGGACGAGCAGCTAGCGGACATGGTTGCTCCAGCCAGAGCTTCTGATGCTAGGCAGAGTAAGTAGAGAAGAGGAGAAGCGAACGTTGGATATGTCAGTTTCATTACTTGCAGAGTAGCATAGCACCATATATAGTCATAGTCTAGGTTTGGATTCGAACCAGCTACAGGAGGGACCTCCTTGTTTTGCGAAAAAAATTATTTCTCCACCTGACAGCTGGGACCCACCGGCTGTATCTTCGCACGGAAGGAAGTGCCTCCTTGTTTTGCAAAAAAAATTATTCATCCCGTTGATAGTTGGGACCCGTCAGATTTGGTGACTGACTTGTGGGCCTACTAAGCGGACGTGTACGCACGGCTTTGTCAACTTAATCAACAAATGATTCTAGCAGCTGGACCGTTGGATGTTAATCCAACAGCCGTGCTCCTTCTTCAACCTCTGTTCTTGCTCCTGTCTCCCGTGGGCGGCACCGCGGCTGTGCTGCCGCGCACCCGAACCAGTGAAGTTTCCCACTCCTCTCCATCTGCGACTCCACTGCCCCGTCTTCCCCATCTCCGGGTCGTTCCAGTCTGGGTGCGCTCGGCACGGTGTGGTCAACGTGGTCAACAACCGAGAGTCATCGGAAGATGACTGTACGTGAGAGGCTGACAGTTGGGACGCACCACACCCATGGACGCATGCATGCAACGGAACGCGGCGAGGTCAACGTGGTCAAGGAACGACTTCCATCGGAAGTATACTGTACGTGGAGAGTCTTAGTTGGGTCCACGGCCGCAGCAAGTAAGTGCCTCCTTATTACACGAAAAATAATGATTCCTCCAACTGACAGCAGGGACCCACTTGATGGGCCACCGTATTTTGCGAAAAAACATTTGCCCCCAGACTGCTGGGACCCACCTGACGGGCCACCGTATTTTGCGAAAAAAACGTTCCCCCCGCTGTCAGCTCGGACTCACCGGAAGTGCCTCCTTATTACGCACAAAAAATGAATACTCCCCCGGCTAGCTGGGACCCACCTTGGTGGGAGGCTGACTTGTGGGCCTACTAAGTTGATGGGGACGAAGGGCTTTGTCAACTTAGTCAATATGAATGATTCTAGCTCCAGTGACCGTACGATGTCCATCCAACGATCGTAGTGCTTCTTCAACCTCTGGTCTTCTTGCTCTAGCCGCCCAAAGCAGCGCCGGTCGTGCCGCATGCTCCTGCCTCCCGTGGCCAGCTGTGCTGCCGCGGAGGCCTCACCGCCCCCTACTATTCCCACCGCTGGCCAGGCCCTGCGGCGACGACAGCCTCACACCGCAGCTGAACCAGTGAACCCTCGTACTCCTCTCCGCGTGGGCTTTCATTGCCGTGTCTTCCCCGGCTCCGCGTCGTCCCCTTCCTAGGCCTCGCCGTCGTCCACCGCCGTGGTGCTCTCCGCACGGCGTGGTCAACGTGGTCAAGGAACGACTTCCATCGGAAGAGTACTGTACGTGGAGAGGCTGACAGCTGGGTCCACGGCCACAGCCCAGTTTTTTTGTGATTTGCCAAGTAAGTCGCTTCGTCAGGCCTGTTGGGATGCAAATCTTTCAAGACGAGGAGAGCTTTCATTCGGCTGGCTGAGAAAATGGCCCATCAGTAATGAGAAATGGGCTGTACATTTTTAAAACACATCAAACCGGCAATTAGTTTCAAATATCATTTTTTTCATTTCGAGATTTTAAATTACATTAATTTTTATGCGTGGAGAATTTGTTGGATTTTATATTGATATACAATTATTTTTAAAATCAGTTTGAATGTGAGTCGAAATTTCAGGATTAAAAACAGTTCGGACCGCACCGAAATATGCAAAATTTCGTATAATTTTTTAACCGTGGCCACAATATGGGCTGTAATGCTAACAAAAAGAATATGGGCTCCAAAAAAAACCTTAATAATTAGCAAATGGGCTGTAAATTATTAGAAATAATGGCAGATGGGCTGTATGTTGTTTTCCAAAGATTTGAGGCTTTCCTAAAAAAAAGGTTGACGCACAAGCAGTGACTGTTGGATGGCCATCCAACGGCCGTCGTGCTTCTTCAATCTCTACTCTTCCTGCTCCAGCCACTCAAACAAGCGCCGGCGGGACTGCCTGCTCCCTCCTCCCCGCGGCCGGCTCTGCCGCCGCGCAGGCCTCACCGCCCCACCGTACTCCCATCGCTGGGCTAGCCATCCCTCTACTAACCCACACCTGCTGTTATTCTCTGGTGACGGCAGACAAACCAGTAAACCCTCGTACAGTCGTACTCCCCTCCGCGTGGGAAACAACTGCCGAGTCTTCCCTGCCTCCGTGTCGTTCCCTTCCTAGGCCTCACCGTTGTCCACCGCCCTGGTGCTCTCGGCGCAGCCTGGTCAACGTGGTCAACGACCGACATGCATCTGAAGTGGACTGTACGTGGAGAGGCCGACAGCTGGGTCCACGGCCGCACGCAAGGAAATGCCTCCTTATTACGCGCAAAATAATGATTCCTCCACCTGACATTAGGGACCCACCGAAAGGGCCTCTGTATTTCGTGAAAAAAACGTTACAGCCGCTGACAGCTCGGACCCACCAGCTATGTCTTCGCACGCAAGGAACTGCCTCCTTATTACGCATAAAAAAATGAATACTCCCCCTGCTAGCTGGGACCCACCATGGTGGGAGGCTGACTTGTGGGCCTACTAAGTTGACTGGGACGGGGGCCTTTGTCAACTTTAGTCAATATGAACGATTCTAGCTCCAGTGACCGTACGATGTCCATCCAACGGCCGTAGTGCTTCTTCAACCTCTGGTCTTATTGCTCCAGCCGCCCAAAGCAGCACCGGTCGTGCCGCATGCTCCTGCCTCCCGTGGCCGGCTGTGCTGCCGCGGAGGCCTCACCGCCCCCTACTATTCCCACCGCTGGCCAGGCCCTGCGGCGACGGCAGCCTCACACCGCAGCCGAACCAGTGAACCCTCGTACTCCTCTTCGCGCGGGCTTCCACTGCCGCGTCTTCCCCGTCATCCCCTTCCTAGGCCTCGCCGTCGTCCACCGCCCTGGTGCTCTCGGCGCGTCGTGGTCAACGTGGTCAAGGAACGACTTCCATCGGACGTGGACTGTACGTGGAGAGGCTGATAGCTGGGTCCACGGCCGCAGCAAGGAAGTGCCTCCTTATTACGTGGAAAATAATTATTCCTCCACCTGACAGCTGGGACCCACCGGACGGGCCACTATATTTTGTGAAAAAAACGTTTCCCCCTGACTGCTGGGACCCACCAGCTACATCTTCGGACGCAAGGAAGTGCGTCCGGGCAAAAAAAAAAGATTCACCTCTGACTCCTGGGACCCACCAGCTACATCTTCGCAGGCAAGGAAGTGCCTGACAGTCGGGACCCACCTGGTCGAAGCATACGTAGCGTTGTCATTCTGGTCTCGAATGTGTACGTACATATATACTGGTGGATGTAGAGGCACGCACGTGTCGTAGTAGATGCGCGTACGTGTCGTAGTAGAGGCGCGCACGTAGCATGTACACGCACGTACATCGGCCAGGGTGCAAGAAAGAAAATACGGCCATGTATGTGTACATACGGGCGGGGTCTCGAACGCCTACTCGCGCATACGTACGGCTAGGGCTCGTGTACATGGCTGGGTCAGAACGGAGAAACAACATCGTCGTCGTGTTCATGGGGAGGCAACGGAATGCGTCGTGTTCATGGGGAGGCAACGGAATGCGTCGTGTTCATGGGGAGGGGTGTGGCGTACCGCAAAACGGAGGAAACGGACCTCCTACGGTCGAAACAGGGGTCCTGTTGATCGGGAGGAGTGTGGCGTACCGCAAAACGGACGAAACAGACCTCCTACGGTCGAAACAGGGGTCCTGTTGATCGGGAGGGGTGTGGCGTACCGCAAAACGGAGGAAACGGACCTCCTACGGTCGAAATGGGGGTCCTGTTGATCGGGAGGGGTGTGGCG
>NC_057796.1:85346545-85352326 GCF_018294505.1 Triticum aestivum | reverse complement strand
CACCCCTCCACCGTCTACTATTCATCCAGCCCTCCACACCACGGGGTCCTGTTCAACCACCCCTCCACGGGCACCCCTCCACCGTCTACTGTTCATCCAGCCCTCCACCACACCTTGGGGTCCTGTTCATCCAGAGGCAACGCCACCGCTCACTGTTCATCCAAACCCCCTGCAACGCTCACTGTTCATCCCAGAGGCAGCATCGATCGGCTTCAGTTAGCAGCAGTAGCGAAGGAATCGCTCGATCGGGTTCAATTAACAGCCATTGATCAATCACTCGGGTTCAGTAACGCGTAGCCTGCAGTGCAATCGCTCGGGTTCAGTTAGAGCCAACGCCTCGCACACACGCGCGTACGTGTATGAGAGAAACGCTCATCGCTCGGCCCCCGACCTCCCACCGTAACCGGGAACTCCCCGAAATTTTCCTCGCCCTCGCTTCTACCACGGTTTTTTCCGTCATGGACGGCCCAAAGAATGTCATGCAGCTGCGTCTCTGGCCCGCCCACGACGAAAAGCCCATTTTCTGTCATGATTTTTAGTCATAGAAGTAGGAGCCCACCACATCTATGATGATACCGGGTTTTGTCACAATTATCATCATAGAAGTGTCATATGTATGACAGAATTTTTTTTCGTTCGGCCCAAAATGTCATGGATGTGTCTTTTTTTTGTAGTGATACTTACGAGCTCACCTCCAAGGTCGTTGATAAGCTCATTCATGGACTCGCTGTTCCAAGCACGTCGAGGCATGTCGTGGAAGGTAAACTTTGTTAAAAACTCAAGCTCAGAGGGCACCGAGCCCCATCCTGGGTGCCACCGATCAAAGCTCACCAGCGCGCCATCGCAGAACAAACGCCGGGAAGATTCGAACACACGAGTGCAGCCGAAAGTTGTCCAGAACCTGACGAAGAAATTAGCCGGTGGCAGACAGACTTCGACGAGCAAGTCACTTATTTGGATGCCATGCGCAATGCCAAGAGCTTTGACAAGGTCGTCCGGCGAGATGGGAGGCCGGTCACCGTTGATGGTTACCATCAGCACTTTGCCGAAAAACTGGTCGTCAAGCGCCGCCATGCCACTGTTGAGCGACAGCACGCAGCGCCCGAAGGCAGGACGGACCTTAGGATCTCCGGCTCGGAGATCCGCGTTGACCGGCGACATGATAGTGCGCTTGAGTACATGGAGTATAGGAGGGGGATTTGGGGGAACTAGAGTAGGAATCGAGATTCCGGAGGTGGGGGAGGGGCGGTTGATGGGGGATGAAAAGGTAGCATGAATTTTGAACAAGCGCCAATATGCTCTCGGCGCGCAAGCGCACGAAAACACCGGTGGCGCCCACATGTTGGCCTAAGAGTCCCTATTCTTTCTTTTTTTGAGAGCGCGGCCTTTTTTTTGAGGATCTTTTGAGAGCCCGACCTGAGAATCATAATTGACCTATTTGGCATTGCGTTACTACTCGACCCATATTCAACAACACCTCACTGGCCCAAACAAGTGTACATCATCGAAAAGACACTGAGCTCAAATTATAACTTGAAAAAAGGAGATATACTCTGAACACTGGAGAATGGTGATGCCCACATTTAGCCCACCAGCAGTTCGAGACAATAAACAGTTCGAAACAACAATATATACAACATTCAAACACTGACTAATGACTACTACTGACATAAACAGTAAGACATGATAGTTCATAAGAAGTCTTGCTACACCACCAAAACGCACCCATCTGCAGCGCTCAGACTCTCGTGATCCAGACAAGAATGACATTCTAAATAGAGGCAACTATTACATAGTAAGAGTGACATAGATGAGGATGACCAAATGACAAGGAATATGCATAACAAAAGAGAGAACTACCTATCCAGAATAAGCAGCAAAGACAACAAGTCATTTGAAGAGGGATGATCCAACACCATAATAATTTGAAGCCCCGGTTCAGCCACCAGTGATCTGGAGACACCAGTACTCCACCCTTTCGACGCAACAGCCCAATTACCTATCAACCTGAAGGCTTGAACCACATCACTGCCTGTTGGACTCGACACATCCAAGGATCAAAGTTAATCTAGATGCCTTTGTCATTCTCACCTTCTATTGGCTGCAGGCTATATTGTTGACAATCAGGGGAGTTTTCTCCCGAACTCCTAGGGCTCGCCATGTAGACACAGTTTTCCATAGCAAACAGAGCCTCTCTGCCATCAAGGTCCTTGCCAACGGTGATCTCCTGGTTAATCGGATAATTGAGTCAGAGAAACAGAGAGTATGAACCAAGGCTATTTACCCGCCTCCAACTCAAAAATCCTGCAGTCCCCAACAAGCTGGTATCCTGCTCATAGACGTAACAGCCACTGTCCGTATACTCACATATTTCACGGTGCTTGCATACAGTGGGGTTTTTGCAATATAAATTTTCTGTCTCATGTGTCCGAATGATCATCAGTCTTTTGCCGTCCTCTGATCGAGCGAGGAATCAGTTGTGCTTCCCTGTTTTTGGCAAAGGTGGTGTGATTACAAAGGGCAGTAACTGTAGGGACACTGGATCATATAAAAAAGGACATGCATTGTTAATGTAAGATCAGCATTGTTCAGAGTATGAGTAGGATAGTGCAAGAAACAGCATTGATATGTCCGTGTTGGAACTAGGAGGAAAATATAGGGAAATGTATACTGGGTTCGAAAATATAGAAGTGCCATGCATGGTTATACTCATGTTATCTCACAATCGATTCTTCACAGGAAACTACCATGTCATGGATGATATGTAATCATGTTCTGTCCTCACAAACAAATTCTTCAAGGAAACTAACAGACCATGCATTGTTATATACTCATGTTCTGTGGGCAAAATTTTTGTGAGCATATTTTTCTAGCTATTGATTGCTGAAGGGCGAACATAGGTATGTACACATGGTAAGCATTACAGGATTTCACTACTTCAAAATATAGAGTTCTCCATATGCACATTTGCTTCCCTAATGTATGGTTAGATGAAATCAACAGTGTGATGCATGTTTCTACATCATCAAAATGAGCAAACTAACATGGCCATTGATACACACTCATATTTAGTAGTATATAGATTACTATAAAATAAGGAGAATATCAATATCTTCCTAACAGTTTGATTATTCAGGGGTACAAATTGGCTGTAATGACATGGTCACAATCGCATGAATTAACTCATTCCAAATATAGCTGATTTACGGCGTCCCTAATACATTGCCATAGTTCTACTCAAATTCTGCTCAAACAGGGATATGTCAATCATCACAAAAAGTTCAAACAGTGTCATGGCGTCATCATTAACATCAGATGGAGACAACTTACACGCGCCGTCCCAGCAATATATGGTGCCATCTGCTTTGTCGATCGCCTAGATGATGCCATTGTGTTCAATAGCATCAAAGAAGTGTGTGTCAGCTTTGACGATGATCCACTGCGAGCTGAGCTGTCTCCAGCTAAAGAAGGCACCGGCGGAAAGATAGGCGAGTCCCTTGTCGAACAACACAATTAGCTTGAAGTCTGCGTAATCCGCATGTCGTGTGGGCACTTGGTAGATTACAATCTTCTGCAAAACAAGGTGCGTCCAACTGACGACGTAATCTAGATGACTTGGACCGCGAAGGTAAAACTCTATATCATCCAACGAAGGAAGGATAATCTCATGGGAGGTCTGGAAGTTCACGAGCACCAACTTTTCCTCGTCTTCTCTGACGGCAGCCATCCAGTGGGAGTTCATGCAGACCCAGTACATACCTGCAAGAAGTTTCGGGCGATGGTGATCGGATCGAAGTCGAGGGAAATGATGTACGGCGACCCACTACATACCTGCAAAGAAGTTTCGGCTAATGGAGGTCGGATTGAAGTCGAGGGGCATCATGTACGCCTCCGTATCATGGTGAGCAAATCTCGCAAGACCAGATAGCAGCAAGCAGGATGTCTTGAAAAGCTTATGCCTCGCTTCGACAATGGCCGCGTGCATGCCCCTCGAGCATGCAGCCAGCCGCAGGGCGCTCAACATATCCATACACGAACAACATAGGTCGAGGACGTCACTGGGGAGATTGCCCCAATCGTGGCTCATATGGATGCTGCACGGTTCGCGTTCGGGCATGGTGGAGTTTGGAAGGTGGGGTTTTGGGGGGCTTGATTTACGGGGGAGAAGGCTTTCGGTGATGGAGCAGCTAGCAAGGAATAGTGGTACTAGGGGAGGCAAGCGAGGCGAGGGTATGCGGGGGCATAGTGAGATGATGAAGAGTGACCTCCGGCGAGACAAAGATGGAGATGGAGTGGTGCTAGGGGAGAGGGAGACGAGGCGAGGCATGCTATACAGCCGCGGTGACAGTGACTGCACAGTGCACAAGGTGAGGCTGACATTGGTAACCCGGACACGCCGCCTGGACTGGTGTCACCTCGGGCGCAGGGTCTTGTCACTTCACTGTGAGGACCGGATGAATAATACTATTTTGACCATCAAGTGTACCACAGTTGTACTACTACTACTAGTAGGAGTAGTAGGAACATGAGTAGTACTCCTGTGCTAGCATGCCTCTGGGTTCACTTCATCCTCCAGGTATCATCCATATTGCGAGTAGAACCAAATTCTCGTGCATGCGGAAGCGCGAAGAAGGACATTTCTTTTTTGAGGATAACCGCATATTCCTTAACCGCAGTAGGAACATGAGTAGTGCTCCCTCCGGTCCTCTCTTGTCTGCGCATAACTTTTTTTAGTATTTCTCTAATTAGTCTGCGTATATACCCTTTTGCATGCGCCCATTTCCCTCCATGCCCCGCATTCACAACATTAATTAGCGTACGCATGAGCAGCTGCAGCCAGACTCCAGTCAATATACTGCAACATGCAAGTGGGCCATTCTATGCGTGTGGGAGAGAGAAAAGGCAACCGAAGAGCCCGTCCAATCTATTCCATGCAGCAGTCAAAACACCGCAGCTCTCCTCATGCATGCGCATAACTTCTCCCATTTACTTCTCCATCGGGAACCGGTTTTCCTCGGCTTCTTCACTACTCCTTGATCTTCATTTGCATCCAAACCACACTGCATTCACATTGTTCTAACCTCTTCACATGCTCCTGGAGTAATTCCGAAGCCCCTATAAATAATCATCTTCTTCAGTTAGACTAGCCATCTAATCCTAATTCTCCAACCCATAGCCCTCAGGTCCAGCGGTTCCAAATGGCGAAAGAGACCGAGATGCAGGTTTTTAGCGTCCAACATGTCCTCGTCGAAGGCTCATTGAGCATAGTTGCCACAGTCACAGACCACCCAAGCACTACTAGGGAAAACCTTATACACATCATCTTAGCAGTAGCGCTGGACAAAATCATGCACTACTACTACTTAGTAGCAGCGCGTATAAATAAACCACGCTACTGCTATAACTTTAGCAGTAGCGCGTACTAGCAAAAAGCGCTACTGCTATGTTTGAACTGGGCGCACATGGCTAGCCCAACTTAGCAATAGCGCATATCGTCGCCCAGCGCTAGTGCTATTCTCCTTAGCTATAGCGCTTTTCTCGAACCCGCGCTACTACTAACCCTACCTTATCCTCCTCACGCGGCCGACCCTCTCTCACTCACTCTCCCTCTCAGTCACTCTCGCCCGCGCCGATACCCGTCGTCCGCCGCCACCGCCGCCGTCGTCCGTCCTCCATCGAGATAGTCCCTCCTTCCCTCCCTCCTCCTCCCACCGCACCCTCCTCCCTCCTCCTCCCACCGCGCCCTCCTCCCTCCACCTCCGGCCGCCCCTCCTCCCTCCT
>NC_057796.1:85267658-85346309 GCF_018294505.1 Triticum aestivum | reverse complement strand
ATTTTCTCGGAACAAGCACATTTTTCTGAGTCCGGAGAAATTATCCGCGTGTCCAACTTCTTTCCCTAACCCTCTCTTTCTTTTCTCCTCTCTAGTTCTTTTCTGTTAAAGAAAGTATGAGAGAGAGAGAGGAGAGAGACAGCCCAGGCCGGCCCATCCTTCTTCCCCGCAGTCCACTTGGCCCAAGGCCCGGCCGCGCCATAACCCTAGCCCTGAACCCCCCTCCTCTCGATCTCTCCCTCTTGTCCCTCCTCCGCCGCCACCTACAGCCTCCCCCTCTCGTTCCAGTGCCGCCGCCACACGCACACACGCATCGCACCAGGGAGAGGAGATCCCCACGCTCCTCCCTCCTCTCGCTCGCTCCCTCATCCCGCACCTCCACATCGTCCTCGTTGACCCGCGCCACCGGAGCCCAGCAGGTCGATGACCGCTCCTTCCTCTCCTCGGCGTCCGCCCCGCTCAAGCATCTCCGCCGGAGCACGCTCGCTGAGCTCCGTCGCGCCCCCTCATCGGCCCTCCTCCGCGCCGCTGCCTCGCCAGGACGCCGCACCTGGCCTCCCGCGCCGCCACTGGAGGCCAACTCCGGCGCCCCCTGCCTCGCGTCGCCCTCTGTTTCCGTCTATGCCGCGACCACGACCCCATTTCCTGCGCGAGACTCGCCTCGCTGCTGCTCCTGCTCGATGCTCCAGAGACGCCCGTGATCTTCTACTCTGATGTGAGCGTGCCAGCGCCTCCGTTGCCTCTGCCGCCCCTTGCTGCCGGAGCCTTGCCCTGTTGCTCCCCGTGCCGGAGCTTCGGCAGGACCATGGTCGACCTCCTCCTTGACGACCCCCGCACCCTGCCTGCTCGTCCCTTTGCCGCTTGCGGTCCAACTCCGAGGTCATGGCCGTGTAGTCGAACTTGACAAAAACGGCAAGACCACACGGACGCTCGAACAACTACACACCGAAACGTCAAGTACCTCGTCAATGCGTGTACGACTACCGTCGCCGCGAAGACCGCGAGTTCAACTACTTCCACAACGCGTCGTGTACGACTACCGTCGCTTGGGTTCGACAAGACGTCGAGTACCACTACGTTTGCCATGTACACCTACACCAAGACCGGACCGACAAGGACCCGAGAACGTCTGTACCTCTACCGTCGCCGTGGATCCGACAAAACCAAGTGTACAACTACCGGCGACCCCGAACATCTACGGAACATGAACGACTACTTCCTCTTCGACTCGTGAATGACTACTTCCACTACGACCGTCCCGAGAACGTCTACTTCCTCTACATTGCACCGAACCCGAACCGTCCCGGTTGCACGCTTCGAAGGTATAACTGCCGAGACATTGACCCGTGGATGAATGCATGTGTTGTATGAGATGCATGTTTGGATGTCGTATCCGCCCGTGAACGTTAGTTGTTCCCGCGTTTGACACCGCCGTTGACCCGTGGGAACCCGGTAGTCGGGAGCACCCCACCATCTTGCATGACACGCTCACGCCACACTTCCTTTTGCGCCGGTATCTCCATGAGCTACCGAAAGCGATATGTTGCCATGGCATCATTTTCGGATTCATTGCCGTGGTACCCCTTTCTTCCACCACGGTGACAAATGCTTCATAACATGCTCATGTCAACATTTTCATAAAATTGCATAAAACTTGCATATGTCATTGGCATCATGATAACAACATTTAAATGTTTAAAATTGTGTTTGCATTTAAATTGCTAAATATACATATGGGGATTTTTCCGGAATTGTTGTTTGTTGTTCCAGCCTCATTTAAATTTGCCTCGATAGGTAGTTTTCATATGATTCACCTCTTGCCATGTTTAACAACATTTAATATTGTTGGGTACATAAACGAGAGAGAACTAAATAATTGATGTGGTGCTTCGTCAATATGCAACTTGTTACATATTGAGCTCCACTTAATTTGTAGTATTGTTTGTGCACTTTGTCATGCCATGCCCCATTAAACCGGACATGCATCATACTTGTTTGTGCATTATGCCATGTGTATGTGGTGGTTGTTTACCATGTTGTTTTGCTTCTTTCCGGGTTGCTTCTTTCGTTAGCTTCGGTTTCATTCCGGAGTCGTGAGGATTTGTTCGACTACGTCCGTTTGTCTTCTTCATGGACTCGTTCTTCTTCCTAGCGGGATTTCAGGCAAGATGACCATACCCTCGAAATCACTTCTATCTTTGCTTTGCTAGTTGTTCGCTCTATCGCTATGCTTGCGCTACCTACCACTTGCTTATCAAGCCTCCCAAATTGCCATGAACCTCTAACCTTTGTCACCCTTCCTAGCAAACCGTTGTTTGGCTATGTTACCGCTTTTGCTCAGCCCCTCTTATAGCGTTGCTAGTTGCAGGAGAAGATGAAGATTGCTCCATGTTGGATTATGTTTATGTTGGGATATCACAATATATCTTATTTTAATTAATGCATCTATATACTTGGTAAAGGGTGGAAGGCTCGGCCTTATGCCTGGTGTTTTGTTCCACTCTTGCCGCCCTAGTTTCCGTCATACCGGTGTTATGTTCCTTGATTTTGTGTTCCTTACGCGGTTGGGTGATTTATGGGACCCCCTTGACAGTTTGCTTTGAATAAAACTCCTCCAGCAAGGCCCAACCTTGGTTTTACCATTTGCCTACCTAAGCCTTTTTCCCTTGGGTTCTGCAGACTCAAGGGTCATCTTTATTTTAACCCCCGGGCCAGTTCTCCTTCGAGTGCTGGTCCAAACCGAGCGATATTTGGCGCCCCCTGGGCAACCAGGGTCTATGCCAACCCGACGTCTGGCTCATCCGGTGTGCCCTGAGAACGAGATATGTGCAGCTCCTATCGGGATTTGTCGGCACAGCGGGTGGTCTTGCTGGTCTTGTTTTACCATTGTCGAAATGTCTTGTAAATCGGGATTCCGAGACTGATCGGGTCTTCCTGGGAGAAGGTTTATCCTTCGTTGACCATGAGAGCTTATAATGGGCTAAGTTGGGACACCCCTGCAGGGTATAAACTTTCGAGAGCCGTGCCCGCGGTTATGTGGCAGATGGGAATTTGTTAATATCCGGTTGTAGAGAACTTGACACTTGACTTATTTAAAATACATCAACCGTGTGTGTAGCCGTGATGGTCTCTTTTCGGCGGAGTCTGGGAAGTGAACACGGTTCTTGGGTTATGTTTGACGTAAGTAGGAGCTCAGGATCACTTCTTGACCATTACTAGTTGATGACCGTTCCGTTGCTCCTCTTCTCGCTCTTATTTGCGTATGTTAGCCACCATATATGCTAGTGCTTGCTGCAGCTCCACCTCATTACCCCATCTTTTCCTATAAGCTTAAATAGTCTTGATCTCGCGGGTGTGAGATTGCTGAGTCCTCGTGACTCACAGTTACTTCCAAACAGTTGCAGGTGTCGAGGATACCAGTGCAGGCGATGCTACCGAACTCAAGTGGGAGTTCGACGAGGACCTTGGTCGTTACTATGTTTCTTTTCCTGTTGATCAGTAGTGGAGCCCAGTTGGGACGATCGGGGATCTAGCATTTGGGGTTGTCTTCTTTGTATTTGGTTTTGACCGTAGTCGGTCTATGTGTGTATCTTGAATGATGTATGATTTTATTTATGTATTGTGTGAAGTGGCGATTGTAAGCCAACTCTTTATCCCATTCTTGTTCATTACATGGGATTGTGTGAAGATGACCCTTCTTGCGACAAAACCACCATGCGGTTATGCCTCTAAGTCGTGCCTCGACACGTGGGAGATATAGCCGCATCGTGGGTGTTACAGACAAGCATTGCATCATAATTAATATCATCACTTGTGCTTCTTTTGTTTAGCGTGTAATTTATGGATTTTTTTAAATTTGATTAGTACATCCCGTGCCATGCTAGACCATATGTATTGGAGAAGCTTGGTTTTGGTTTAGATGACTTTGAGAATGTGGAGACGAGGCACTACTAGGAAAAGGCCTGCTAGTGGCGCACCAGTTTTGCCTACTAATGGCGCACTACTGGTGCGCCACTAGCACCACGCCATTAGAATTAAATACTAATGGCGCACCCCTGGTGCGCCATTAGTATCTGGTATACTAATGGCGCACCACGCAATGCGCCACTAGTATAGCCCACCGTCGCCATTAGTATGCCTCCCAGGGGCCATATTTACCCATGTGCCTTGGCATACTAATGGCGCACTAGGGGGTGATGCGCCATTAGTGTCCTTTCTGCAGTGCGCCATTAGTGTGCTGAGTGGTGCGCCATTAGTATGAATATTAGGGATTTTTTTCTTTTCTGATATTTGCACAGGTTACAAAACATATTACTGCACATAATATAGAGAGCACAACATATAAACATCAGATTTATCGAATACAATAGAAGATTAGTCTCCGAATACAATTCATCATATTAGTCTCCGAATTTCAAATACCAAACAAAGTTATAACATTACAAGTCTCGAAACCGCGAGTAGCGAGTTTGTCTTCACATTACAAGTCGATATCGATCATCTAAACTACCATCACATAGAAGAGAGCTGCGGTCATCACGATTAGCATCATCGCGATGAAACTGGTCTTCATCCGGTTCCTCCTCCGCTCCCTCCTCTCTCCCGCTAGATAGTGCGCGTATCTAACTTCCGCCTCCGCCCTAGTGGTGTACCCTTTGTAACTGTTACCGCTGAAACGGTGAACCTGTCTCCGACACTCCTCCCAGTCGTCGTAGACTCCGGGAACCTTACCCTTGTACATGACATACGACGACATCTCTATATATGCACTAGCCAAACAAAACGTTAGTAGCAATTCACAGACAATACATAAGCAATATATAAGTATGCAACAAAAGGATCGGAAGAGAAAAGCAACACATTAATAGCACGATTCATGGTCCTTCTAATAAATAGCATCGATTACATATAAGTTGAACGACTGTCCAAACCAAAGAGACATACAAGTTCATTAAAGTTTAATATTACAACATGAGCCAATCGACATTTCAGAATTACATAGCATCACTACTTTCGACTCGACTCAGGGACCGGAGCGTGGATGAAGCCGCCGTCTTTCGTGATGGTCATGAAATCGCGGGCGTTGTCAGCCTGCAATTGTAGCGTTGTTTCTATCTCACTGTTGGACGGTTGATGTCTGAGATAGAACTGCCCCGAGGTACGAAGGACATCTTGATGGATGATTTCCGCAAACTACAACTGGATGTGAAAGAATTCTTGTCTGATGTCTGCGTCCTGGATTGCCGACAAGCGTGCGGCCCAATCTTTGAGATTATTTGGTAGCAGAAGGTGATTATGGTCCCGTACGATCGCCCGCATGTGATGGAGGGCGTAGTAGGCATCCTTCTGATCGCCAGGCGGCTGCTTGACGCAGGAGAATGTCGTATTGTGGCTGAAGATGTGCTTGACGTACTTACAAACTGGCCTGCTGAAGGTGCCTCCAGATCTGGCGTAGCCGGGGAGAACATCATCAAGAACTTTCTTGATATTTGTGTAGTCTATCTTCGACTGACGGTCCGGGTCGAAATACGTGGCCATGGAATATTTTGGGCTTAAGAGGATGAGTGTGCAATGTGTGTCACTGCACAAAACACGGAATGTTAGAAAAAAAAGAACGATCGAAATCTAAGAAATCATATGTTATGGGGCGGTGAGGGGATGACTTACTCGGGAAAGTAAGGCACGAGGAAGTTATCCTTATCTGGGTTTGCCAGAATGACGCCTTCGAGGTATGAACTCGCGACTTGCCGGTCCCCAGCGCTGCCCAAGATCTTGGCACGCATGTAGAAGGAGTCGACTATCATGATGTCCGGGGTGTTGTCTCTAATGATCCGCATCTCCATACTCAGCGAAAATAGCCGAACGAAGGTGTAGTGCAGCGGATGAAGGTTAAACATAGCGAAGATGCCATCAAACCGCAGGACGATCGTACCCCCGATGGCGCTATCCACAAAGCCCTTTCCCTCTGGCACCTTGGCCACGAAAACCAGGTATACCACATCATTCTCGGAGAGACGCCGCTTCTCCAAAGAAAGAACACTGTCATGCAGACTCCGCATAGCACCGGTTGCAGCATTGAGCAAATTAGTCGATAGCATCGGCCTACCCGCCACATGCACCCTCCTCGAGATATCCATAGGTGAAGGTGGCCCGTCCTGAGCATGGATCGTACTCGGTGCCGGCTGGCTCGCACCGCCCTTGTTATTCTTTCGTTTCCGTCCCTTCTTCCTCATCTCCTGTAATGGGATCGAGTTCTGCTCAGAGACCGCCTTCTTGAGTGTGTTGGGGCTGATAATATTCCGCACCTCGGCTATCTGAGGCTCGGTGAAGGCGGCAGCTGGAGGCGTCTCCTGAGAACTGAACGCTAGACGACGCCTGTTGCAATTGGGTTTCTCCGCGGTACCAGCTCAAGCGCGGTCGTCTTTTTCAGGGTTGGGTTCTTGAGAAGGAGGCCCAAAGAATTCGTCACTGTACCCATGTTCGGCAAAGTACTTATCGACGTTGGTAAATGTACCGTCATCGTTGTCGTCGTCGTCCGGATCCTGTTCCATATGCATGTCCGGATCCTGTGCCATAGGGATGTCTGGCATGTCTGGTAGCGTTGCGGCGGTCTTGCCATGGCTTGGCGCCGGCACGACTGGCGGTGTTGTCTGTGGGGTGGTGTCCCCCACCCCCAAATGAATCTGGCTTGTCGGCCAAAGCAGGGGCCAGCTTACGTAGGCGCTGAGGGTCATCACATCATCTTCGTCGGCCCCAGCGGGTCGAATCGGAGGTAACAAGTCGTCGCAGCCTGGCAGCACCCGAACCAGTTCAACCCGATACACGGTGGGTGGCATAGGATTACCGTGGAACACGGGGTTGCCCGGTTGAATGATTCTGCCCTTGGCGACATCGATCAACTCGCCGCCCACGAAGTGCAGGAGAGTGCATGGAATGTCGGCGGCGCCCTGCGAAAATATGTAGGGCGTCAGGGATGCCCAGTCAAAGGCAAGGAGATGAAGTCATTGGCCGAGAGGCTTAGTTACCGTGATGGCGTCAAGCTCGGCTAATGTCGAGGCACCGCCAACGGCGGGCGTGCAACTGACGGAGGGGCCGCTTGCTGCCGAGGTGCCGGCCGGCGTACACCCGGGTGCATTAAGCTCCAATGCCCGTGCCGGCGCCGGAGACACCAATACCGCCTCCGCCGGAGACACCAATGGCGCCGCCTGCGCGTTGTGCGAGTTGCTGGCCGTGAAGCTGGGAACCGGGGGCGGCCCCTGTTAGCCGCCCGCAATCCACGCCTGCAGCCCCTCAATCAAGCTAGGCACAATGGCGGTGAGCGTCGTTCCCAGTTGTTGTTGCACTTGCTCTTGGACAATCTCCGGAATCCGCGCCACTTGTGCCTTGAGTTCTTGAACCTCGCGCGACTGGCTTTCCGAGCTGGTCTTTTTCTCCTTTCGCCCACCAGCGTTATAGTATGACGACCATTTTGTGGACAAGCCTTTGCCGGCCACACGACCAGCTGACGACGGCTTACTGAGCTTATCCTTGTTTTTCATTATGTTCAATGCCCTATTTAGAGTGCTGTCCCAAGCTGGGGAGCTCTGAGACGACCCCGAGCTACTGCTTTCAGTCTCCTGCGGAAGGAATGTGAACCATTTAGAAATTTGGCTTCATTAACTAGAATGCAACCATATATGTAGCTAATTACGCGGGGGTGTATTCCTTACCGGAACTTTCTCAAGCGCCTTGGTCTTCGGATCCGTGGTAAGCTCCTTTGTTACCTGGTCCTCCTTGTACCCGGCCCTGACATAGTTCCTGGTCTGCTTCTCACGGTATTTCTCGAAGCGGGGCGGTAGGCCTTGCTCGGCACGCTTCGCGTCCTCCTTGTCCCATATAGGTTACGCCACTCTGTAACCGCCGGGACCGAGTTTGTGGACCCCTAAGTTCAAGTCCCACATCTCTTTCCCCCACTGACTTGATTCCTCGGATGCGCCGCTCTCGCACTTGATCTTGAACTCCTTGTAGTCATCTTCGCTGATCGAAGGATTTTTCGCCTTGATCTTCTCATAACTTTCACCTTTGTTAATCATTCTCTTCACCGCGCTTCTCCCAGTAGACAGGGCCGTGCTCATCTTCGTGAGGGCGGCACTGTTCACTTTATTCCCTGAGAGGCATGTGTTTGCAAACTCAGCGGGGAACTTGTATCGTTCGTGCAGCTTCGTGAAGAGGAGGTTGCACAAATTCCCTCGGTCCTTATGCCTTAGGTTCTCGGTGTTGATCGAGATGGTGCTCCGGAGAATGCACCCGAGCTGAACCGAGTACCCCTTGACTAATTCTTTGGGCGCTGTTGGATCCCTGTCGCAGTTCACTTCAGTAAATTCCTCCTTGACGGTGCCAAGCACGTTCGGGCGTCGGTCCTTCCGTTGCCTCCTCGGTTGGCTGCCATCTGTGCGTGCGCTGCCATCATCAGTGGTGGCATCCTCGGCGGCACCATCAGTGGTGTCATCCCCGACGCCACTAGGGGTTGTGTAGTCAAGATCGGTGTCTTCCGCGGCGTCCTCATAGCGGTGAGGTTCTTCCTCCATCTCCTGGGACAGCTCCCAGAATGCCTTGCCGCCCGAACCGCCGGCCTCATCATTGTGGGCCATGTTTCGCTCTAAGTAGGAAAAAAGTTTGGTCAAAAAGTTGGTTATTGTCAAGGAACAAGATCTCTAAGTTGACCAAATAACCTAATTCTCAAGGAATTCGTTTTTAGTGTGTTGTTGTTAAGGTCCAAGTCCCTTCCTAACCCCCTTCTTCTTGTCTCCTCTCACTATCTCTCTCACACACATGGCAAGCAAGGGTGTCTGAGTGTGTGAAAAAATACTAAACTAATCCAAGGGCTGAAAATTGATCATCTGTTTCAGATTGCAGTTTTCTTACTTGGGGCTTCGGTGTGCGGTACAAAACTGAATTTTGGAAATCTACAGAATGAACAAGCTAATGGCTGCAAATGCTCACAAGGCTTCAAGGGTGACGGCATAATGGCTCAGTGTTATTTAAGGGTTGGTTTGTGAGGAATTATCATGGTCTCATCATTTAGTGTTTGTCGACACCGAGGCATCCTAAAAGCTAAGCTACTAAGATACCCCGGCCCATGCATTAGTCGCAAGTACCCCATATGTCCTATTTTTAGCAAAGTCATGCTAAAATTCACGGAAAATTTCAGCATGACCTTTGCTGAAAATAGGACATATGGAGTACCCGAATTTGCCGGAACGGAAGTTAATCGACATTCCGGCAAACTCAAGGGCCTCTCGGGGTACCTGCAAAATCATTGAACAAGTTGCAGTTCCAAGCATGCATGGTAATCTCAACTCATCAACCATATCTTCAACTGAGTTCAGACTTCATAGATCATAGATGATACAGTTCAGACTCAGTTCAGTGAAACTCTGCCATCTGCAACAAGCAAAGTGCAGTAGATTTTGCGTAACACGTGCTTCAGCTATGTCACCTGAGTTTCAAGAGGAAAAAACAAGAACTAAATCATGTTATCTCACTGACAGCATGGATTGTTTTCATTTTTTTCCTTCCAAAAAACAAACAATGTAGTTGATGGTTGCTGGTTGGACCTGCTGCATTCAGTACTTCAGCTCATGCAAGAAAAGTTTACTAGCCTTATCCTGTACTTTGTTTAGCTCACTATTGCTTTATATATGCATGTGTTGCTGGTGCTTGGAGATGCTTAAAGAAAAGATTTAATCACCAGTACTATTGCATTAAACCTGAGACTGAGAGGCAACCTGTCGAGCAAATATTGAACTACAAACCAGACTACTTGATGTTTCTTCTATCCTATTTCCATCTTACCCATGATTTAGTAAAATTCATACATAAGCTACAATACAAGTTAGAGTTACCATTTCTCCTAGCCAACTAAAAGACTCTAAACTTGTTCAGTTTCAGAAAAAATAAAACTCTGAACCTGTTCTAAAAAATGCTCTGAACTTGTTCAGGTGTGATGGCTAGCAGAAAGCTGCAGTTTCAGATGCAGGGTGTACATTTGATGGTAAATGAGCATTAGTCTGGAAAGTGAGTCTGTTTCAAAAGGAGTTGCAGTTCACAGCAGACCTAGTGTGCTTTATTTAGCTCACTGATGAAAATTAGTGGGCTGCTGATGTCGGTGAGGTGGGTCGAGGTACTGAACTAGAGAAGCCATTTGGCTTACTAAACATTTTTCAAGACAGTGTTTGGCACCACTTTATTCAAGATTAAGCACCACTTTATTAATATACTTAATAATTTAACTAATTAAACATGAGAGGAAACCTGTCCAGCAAGTACTTGTATTGCATTGCAGACTAGTACTTCATCCATTCCCCTTGCCCCTTGCAGACTAGTACTTCATCAAGTACTTAAGAATTTAACTAATTTAACTAATTCATGACTAATTACACACAACTATAATACACACAGTAAGTACTTGTATTGCAAGGAGGCTTATTTTGTTGCAAAGGCCAGAGTCATGTTAATTACACTGATGCATCAATCCTACCTCCTTCTGGACAAGTAGTTTGTACAAGCAAATAAATATATTGTGTAGTTCTTCTGGACAGCCACTAAAACATCAGCAACCAAAATATTGTGTACTGATCTAGGTGCTAACCGGTGATTAACAATGGTGCGAATGATTTGAGAGAACGAGGAGGTGCTCACTTCCTGGATATGGATGTTCAAGTTCATCAGTGACGGCGAAGACATGAACTCGAGAAAGATAGAGGTTGCAGAGGGGGGAGAAGGAGGAGGGGGCTAACCTTGACCGGAGGTAGAAAACAACCACAAAACCGTCGCTGTCGTGGTCGCCGAAGGGGGCCGGAGCACGTCGTGGCCTTCCCCTTGCCCCTGCCGTTGCCGTGGTGGTGGTGGTGGCGCCCAAGACGGAAGGAAGAGATGGGATCTGCAGCACCAAGGAAGCAGTAGCACATGAGAGGAAGGAGATGGAGTTGGCGCACATGAGTGGATGAGGAGGCGGGCGTACCCTGGGCTGCTATGACGAGGTCGTGCTATGAGGCATCGACGGAAGCGGCGGACAGGAGGCGAGACGCGGGGGCGTCGGGGCGGTGGTGGTCGGTGCGGTGGGGGCGGTGGGGGTCGGGGCGTCGGGGGCGGTGGGGGTAGGCGTTGGGGCGATGGGCAGCGAGGCGCTGGGGCGATGGGAGGCGAGGCGCGGGGGCATTGGGGGCGGCGGCGGGTGCAGTGGGTCGGGGCAGCGGCGGCGGCGGCGCAGTGGGTCGGGCAGTGGCGGGTCGGGGCAGCTGTGGGCGCGTGAGAGAGATGGGGGAGATAGAATTTTTTAGTGGGGGGAAGGGTTAGCAATGGCGCACCCCCGAGCGGTGCGCCATTAGAATTTTTATATAGCAATGGCGCATCCACACGCGGTGCGCAATTAGAAATCTTTTTTGTATAGCAATGGCGCATCCCAGAGAGGTGCGCCATTAGTAATCTTTTTTTGAATAGCAATGGCGCACCCCAGAGAGGTGCGCCATTAGTAATCTTTTTTTGTATAGCAATGGCGCTCGGGGGGGGGGGGGGGAGGGGGGGAACCGAGCGAGGAGACAGGGGAGGGTGCGGGGGGTCGGCGGCGGCGGTGGAGCAGGGAGGGTGCGGGGGGTCGGCGGCGGCGGTGGAGTGGGGGAGGGTGCGGTGGGTGCTCGGCGGCGGTGGAGCGGGGAAGGGTGCGGGCCGGGGGTCGGTGGTGGCGGTGGAGCGGGAGAGGGTGCCGTGGGTGCTCGGCGGCGGTGGAGCGGGGAAGGGTGCGGGCCGGGGGTCGGCGGCGGCGGTGGAGCGGGGAGGGTGCGGTGGGTGCTCGGCGGCGGTGGAGCGGGGAAGGGTGCGGGGGGTCGGCGGCGGCGGTGGAGCGGGGGAGGGTGGGAGGGTGCTCGGCGGCGAGGGGGATCTGGCGAGGGGGGATAGCGATCGAGATGGAGGGGGATCGAGATTGAGTGTCCTCATGAATATTCAATATTTTTTCATATTGAATATGAAAAAATATCATCAAATTTGAAAAAATATTCATGAATTCAAAAAGTGCCCATGAAATTTAAAAATATTCATGAGTTCAAAAAATATTAACAAATTCAATACTTTTTGTGAGTTAGAAATTCAATACCATAATAAACATAAATAAATATTCATGAGGACACTAGAACAGAAGAAATATCATTTCAATATGTCGAAATACAATCGAGAAATGAAGGCTACAATTTAAATACAATCGATCTTAGCTAGCTATCTGTTCACAATCTTCTTGCCCTTATTTTTCGTAAATGGAGTTCTTCTCTTGAACGGACGTCCTTTAGGTAGGGTGGTCCTGCTTCTTCTTGTGGTGTATGCTGGTACTTCATCGTCGTCGTCATGTTCCATCTTCGGGTCGCCGTACTTGTCGAAGTCTTGCTCATTGGCGACTCCATCCATTCCGATGATCTTCCTTTTGCCTCTCCTCACGACAACACGACTGGGCTTTGACGGGTCGGTAATGAAGAAGCATTGGTCCACTTGGGAAGCCAGTACCCATGGCTCATTTTTCGCGGTGACGTTTGCGCCCGCGGTCTTGGATTTGGCTTCGGGTATAACCATGGTGGTGAAATACCGGTCTTCTTTTAGGACGCTCTTGGCCCATCTGACACGGAACATCGGGACCTTCTCTCCAGCGTAGCTCAGCTCCCAGATCTCCTCGATCCTTCCGTAGTATCTGTCCTTGTCGTTACCGGTGTAGGATTCCATCGTTACCCCGGAGTTCTGATAACCATCGCTCTTCATGTCCTTTCCCTCGGTGTAGAATGTGTAGCCGTTGATATCGTACGCCTCATACGTCATCAGGTTGTGCTCGGCGCCCTGTGACAAGGCGAATATGAGTTGTTCTTCCGCGGAAGAATCCTCATGTAAAGGGTACGACAGAAGCTTCTGCTTGAACCAACGCGTGAAACATGAGTTGTGCTCTTTGATTATATCTCCGTCCGTCCTCTGTTGGCCTCGGTCATTGTACGTCTTCTCAATAAAGGTTTTGTGCTCTACCACCCAAGGATCGACCACGTCTATGTGTTGTAGCGCGACTAGGTTTGCTCTTTCAAAGTCGGCGAGTCGACCCTCGAAGTCGACATGCATTTCGCGGCGACCCTCACGGTGACCCCATCCAGCGAGCCTGCCGAGGTGCCTGTTGACGGGCAGACCAACGGGGTTCTCGATGCCTAGATAATTCGTGCAGTAGGAGATGCACTCTTCGGTCAGAAAGCCCCTGGCTATGCTTCCCTCTGGACGTGACATGTTGCGAACGTATCCTTTGATGACACCATTCATCCTTTCGAACGGCATCATGCTGTGCAGGAACGTCGGCCCGAGTTGGATGATATCCTCCACGATATGGACCAGCAGATGCACCATAACGTCGAAGAATGCGGGCGGGAAGTACATCTCAAGCTCGCATAGTATCACCACGATCTCTTCCTGTAGCCTTCTGAGTTGCCTCACGCCAACCGACTTCCGAGAGATGACGTCGAAAAAGTTGCATAGGCCAAATAGCGTTTCACGGACGTGCGCGTCCATGATCCCACGGATTGCAACTGGAAGTATCTGCGTCATCAGCACGTGACAGTCGTGAGACTTCATCCCGCTGAACTTCTGCTTCGCTGAGTCTAGGTATCTGCTTATCTTCCCCGCGTAACCGTAAGGAAGTTTTACTCCTACGAGGCAGGTGAAAAACTGATCGATCTCCTCCTGACTTAGAGTGAAGCACGCGGGAGGGAAGTCATTTCCGGTCTTCTTGGCCTTTTTGCCTTTGCGACGACTTTCCGTGTCCTGCTTCGCCTCATCATCATCATCATTAGCGTGAAGCTCCTCCCTGATGCCCATTGATTTCAAGTCTGCCCTTGCTTTCGGCCCATCTTTGGTCCTCTCTGGCATGTTGAGCAGGGTACCAAGCAGACTCTCGCACACGTTCTTCGTGATATGCATGACATCAAGGCTGTGAGGCACACGGTGGATCTTCCAGTACGGCAAGTCCCAGAAAACAGACCTCGTTTTCCATACCTTCAGCAGCGGCTCTTGCGCCTTTCGCTTCTTTCCCGGCTCTGGCGCCTTTTGCTTCTTTCCCGGCAGTGGGCAATCTTTCCAATTTTTCAACAGCTCGTCTATTTCCTCGCCGCTCCTCGTACGCGGGCGTCTTCGGGGTTCGGTTTCACCATCGAACAGATCCTTGCGTTTTCTCCATGGGTCATCGTCGCGAAGCCACCTTCGATGTCCCATGAACACGGTTTTCGAAGACCCGGGATCTCTATCTAGCTGGCGATACGTTGTGTCATCCATGCACCTGACGCATCCAGAAAATCCGTGGACCACCTGCCCCGCGAGATATCCGTAACCGAGATAGTCGTGCACCGTCGTGAGCAGTGCGGCTCTCATAGGGAAATATTCTTTCTCTGCGGCGTCCCACGTATTGGCTGGCGTTTTCCACAGCGTGTCTAGCTCCTCTTTCAGCAGCCCCAGATACAGATTGATGTCGTTCCCTGGTTGTTTCGGCCCTTCAATTAGCATACTCATGTGAATGTACTTCCTCTTCATGCACAACCAGGGGGGAAGGTTGTACATCCACACAAACACAGGCCAGGTGCTATGTGTGCTTCTCTGGCTGCCAAACGGATTGACTCCATCGGTGCTCGCGCCCAGCACGATGTTCCTTGGATCGTTCCCAAATTCTGGGTGTTCGAAGTTCAACGCTTGCCACTGGCTCCCATCCTTAGGGTGACTCAGCATCTTGTCTTTTTTATTTATCTCCGGATCATTTGCGTCATCTTCTCGCTTCTTCTCCTCCCTATCCGCGTGCCAACGCAAGAGCTTTGCTACCTTAGGGTCCGCGAAATACCGCTGCAGACGAGGAGTGATCGGAAAGTACCACACCACTTTTCGAGGAGCTTTCTTCCTCTTCTTGTATCGAGTGACGCCGCACACCGGACATATGGTAGACTCCGCGTGCTCGTCCCGATAAATGATGCAATTGTTCATGCACACATGGTATTTCACGTGCGGTAAATCCAGAGGACACACGATTTTCTTCGCCTCCTCGAAACTGGTCGGGCACTTGTTCCCCTTGGGAAGACGTTCGTGCCAGAATGACATGTTCTCGTCGAAGCATGCGTCGGTCATTTTGTGTTTTACCTTCATCTCCAGAGCCATGAGCGTTACTTTCAGGCGGGTATCCTCGGGCCTGCATCCTTCATACAATGGAGTAACCGCGTCTATCTCCAGTTGATCCAGCTTGGCTTTCTCTCGGGCGGCAGCTCTTGCGTTATCCGTCTGCTTGAGAAGCAGCTCTTGAATATGAGGGTCCTGCACCCAGCCCATCGATGGTCCATCGTCGTCTGCTCCGGCATCTTCATCTTCATGATCATGCCCTTCGTCTGCTCCGGCATCTTCCTCATCATCATGTCCGGCATCTTCTACATGATGACTGTGTACTGCATCTACTTCGTGATCATGTCCTGGAGATTCTTCGTCTTCTCGCCCGCCCTCGCCGCGGTTGTCTTGCTGCCCTTCCTCATTTCTTGCCGGCCGGCCCCATGGACGACTTCATAATCATCTTCATCACCTTGCCACCGATAGCCATCCATGAAACCACGCAAGAGCAGGTGGTCCCGCACCTGTACGGAATCCGGGTCCATAAGGCTCCTCAGCTTGCATCTTCGACACGGACATCTTATCTCCGTCTCGTTCTTTTGAAGCATCTCGGCCTTCGCGGAGCTCAAAAACCTATTCACGATGCCTTCGGTCATCGTGCGGACCATGGTCGCCTGCGGGGTAGAGCAAAACGATATTTTAGAACCAAGAAAAAATTTGGCATGACTTTGCCTAAAAATAGGACCAAAAAGAATGCATAGTGCCAAAATTCTCGCCGAAACGGAAATGAATCAACATTCCGGCAAAATATTGGCAACTATCGCATTTCAAATACCGGTACCTGCAAACACAAACATATATGCAACACCACAAACATATGCAACACCACAAACATACATAGATCTAGCTAGGCCATAAAAAGTGCATGTGCACGTTGTTGGAGGGAGAAAAAAGTAGATCTACAACATAAAGAAAGCTTTCCCCTTACTTACTTATCAAAAAAGGTAACTAAACCACTTAATTTGGATGAATCTATGGTGCAAATGAGGTGAGGAGGAGGAGGCACCCGAGACAAGCTTGGAGGAGGGTGGAGAGAATGAAGTGGGGAAAGTGAGTGTGTAGGTGGCTGTCCAAAATATCTAGCTGGTCCCAGGTTACTAATGGCGCACCACCAACAAATGCGCCATTAGTAACCCTGGTTACTAATGGCGCACCAGCTGGCGGTGCGCCATTAGTAGTTTTGCAAAAAAACAAAAATGATAGTAGTGGCGCACGGGGTGACTGGTGCGCCATTACTAGTTAAAACTAGTAATGGCGCACTGCGCCCCGGTGCGCCATTAGTATTTTTGGAAAAAAGAAAAAAAATTGTTAGTAGTGGCGCACCATGGTTGTGGTGCGCCATTAGTGTGATAGACACTAATGGCGCACCAGCACACGGTGCGCCATTAGTATTTTTGGAAAAAAGAAAAAAAATTGTTAGTAGTGGCGCACCATAGTTGTGGTGCGCCATTAGTGTCTATCACACTAATGGCGCACCAGCACACGGTGCGCCACTGCTATATAGTAGTGGCGCACCGCATGTCTGGTGCGCCATTAGTGTGCATATTGTCTATAGCCCTTTTCCTAGTAGTGAGGAGGGCTCACTTAAGAACTAAACATGGTTATGAGTTTTTGGTTAAGCTGTACAATGCGGTCGATCGCTCCCATTTCGGTTGCTCTAATTGGGAAGCTCTCTGCAAGGCATACGGATTTGAGGAGGGAATGCGAATAAGATTTGATATTCGTCCCAAAGATTATGATGCTGATGATAATATCGACATCTCGGTGGATGTGGATATGCCTCCAGTTTTGCCTAGATGTGAGTTTGTCAAACTAATTTGTTAAGTTTAGTAATTTATGTTGTTAATGTAAAAATATTTGGTGTTCGTCGGTACTAAACTTATTTATTTATAATTATCAGCTTATTTCTTATCTTCAAGAAATACTCGGAAGGTAATAGACAACACATACTACAGCTATGACTCCAAGCTTAATTGTGAGGAGAAAGGTTATCTTGTCTCATTCATGAAGATGTTGAGGCCTTCAGAACCAGTCACTCTAGCAGCCCAAATTATACTAGATACGTGCCACTAATCCATAAATTGCTTGATGGTAACTTCATTGCCAAAAACTTAGTAAGATTCTGTTAATGATGGTAACTTCATTGCATACATTATTCTTAAGTAAACTACATTGCTAACTATATATGTTACTATTACGTTTTTGAACAGAGGCTCCCGAAGCAGGTTGTGCCTGACATGCTATTTACCAAAGGTGATATGCATATGGTTAGCTTACGACCAACTCCTTCGAAGGCTTACCATACTGCATACTCGATTTCTTCAAATGATGGAAGGCTCAAAATCAAAGAATGGAGCAAAGTGATGAATGCACACACGCAAATAATTGGAGACAAAATGAATGTGCGCAAGCCACAAGTTGGAGATAGGTTTATGTCCATTCTCCATTATGGAGAAGGACTGGTTTCTCTGTTTTATGGTATTTTAGCTAGGAGAGAGGAGTAGGTCCTAAGTATTAAGAACAATTAGTTAGTGTTGATTATATATGACTATGATGATGATGAGAAGCTTTTGTTATGTGCTACAATGTCTTAGACTTGATGGTGATGCTGAGTAGGAGTAGTGATTATGAGTACTATGATGATGATGATGATGAGGAGTTGTTATTATAACTAGTGACCAAGTTGTTAGATGATGTCATGGACGAAAATGATGATGATGAGGAGTTATATGACAATGATATATTATGATGATAAGTTGTTAATGATATTATGATGATGATGATGATGATGATAAGTTATTATGTCATTGGGTGAAAGAACCGCGGATTAGTTTCAAATGGATGGATCCAAAGTGACCATTGGTTACTTTGGATCCATGCACTTGAAACTAATCCAAGGTTCTTTCACCTAGTGATTTAATAACTCATTATGATGTAAAAACAATCTCTAAATTGCTATTGTATGAAAAATTGTATAAAGGTGTATGAATACAACCTAAAATTTAAAAGAAATAGAATACAGAATAATAGTAGTAGCGGTTGTTTTGGAAAGCGCTACTAGTAATTACCAGTAGCGCTTGTTTTGGAAGCGCTACTACTAAGTAGATATAGCAGTAGCGAGTGCCAGTAGGCGCTACTGCTAAGCTTTAGCTATAGCACCATATCAGTAGCGCGCTTACCCGCACTACTGATAGGCCAAAAACCAGCGCTACTGCTAGGCTTTTCCCTAGTAGTGAAGGGTTGTTTAGAAGTGGATCAACAATGTATTCATCTCCCTCCAAAAGGTGGAGATGAATGTCATCGGTCTCGACGCAGAGTACACGGAGTGTGCCACTGGGAAGATCCAACGCGCCGCCGTCCTTTAGCTGTGCCTCGAAGATGATGTTTTGGTGTACCACATCATACACGCGCCCTCCATACCAGGTGAGCTTCACGATTTCTTGTCTCGGGAGGACATATACTTCTGTGGGGCAGCCATCGCAGGGGACAAACAGAAGTTGGAGCCGTACAACCTTGATTTGAAAAGCATCGTTGACCTACAAACCAAAAAAATATTTCTTGTAGAAGATTGTGATAAACCGACACCATCCCTATTCGACGTAGCAAATTTTGTGCTTGGAAAAAATCTTCAGAAGGGTAACGAGATGCTGGCATTAAGGTCGTCTGGATGGGAGAATTATCCCTTGACTTACGAGCGGATAAAATATGCTGCCCTCGATGCCCGTGTGAGTTTCGAGATAGCTGCAAGGTCCAGAGAGCTTGTTGCGAAGCCGTCTCCCACAGAAAATGAGAACAAGAAGAAGAAGAAGATGCTGCAAAAGCAGCATGGCATTATGGATGGATGAACTATTTCCTCTCTTGTAAAAAAAATATTCCCTCTCTATGTATATTGCTATAGATGGACTATTTCGATGGTGTGCATGTCTTCGGAACAAGTAGTAGCGTGGGTCCACTTGACTATAAGGAACTATTTTATCCGCCTAGCTTTCTCTACTACTCCTTCCAGTGATCGGTATGCAATGCATGTGTCCGTAGATGTGACAGCTTGTCCATGGAAGTTCAACTACGGTGACCATCATGTTTCATCCACTGCCACTTGCGATTCCCACGACGCCGCTCCAATCCACGACACCACGTCCCCCGACGTGTGCCTCACCCCTCTCGGCCGCACCGCCCCTCTGCCTTTGTGTGCATGACATGTGGGCCAAATGAAATGCGGCGAGCATCAAGTTCCTACCACAGTCACACGCGTTTCCCATGATGCCGCTCGAACCCATGACACCACACGTCCCCCGACCTGCGGCTCACCCCTCTCGGCCCCACTGCCCCTCTGCCTTCGGGAGCATTACATGTGGACCAGCCACCTATCGGGTTCACATGTTTTTGATTCAAAGGCAGGTGTCGTAAGGCGCTGAAGCTCAGACCCGAGGGCCCCGAGAGGTAAATGTAACTCCTGCGCCAGGCCTTGTGGTGCTACCGCTGCACGTGGAAAACTCGAGATTTGTTTCTTTACTATACATGCACGCAACGATTTAATGGACATTGTAATCTCAACATGTGATGGGGAGCTCTAAATTTGAATTTGGAACTTATAAAATGAAAAAAATGAAAAACAAATAAACTGGGAGAGAGGGAGTATACCATTGGATGTGTCCCATACGAAACAAATCCCCTGGTTTGTCACCGCGAAGATGCGGTTAGAAAGGAGCACATCATCTTCGTACTCGTACGGCAACAAATCGGCCGCAGACATCATCGTGCACCTTTGACCGCCATGTGCAAGGTTCGTGCTATCTTCTTCAATCTCACCATGGTTCCGTCGTACCAATTCAGGCGGTGGCCTGTTGCAAGGCTGATCCCAATGTTGGACAAAGGTTCTACGGGAACGGTGTCACCGTTGAAAATGTTGTGCAAATTGATGTTGGTACACTCCCGTACATATGCAAGCCAATCTTCACTTGCACCGAGCCTAACATGTGAAATAGTGGGTAGGGGGAGAATTAGGAAATGGACACGGAAGTAGTCTTTAGAATGCATTTACTACGTGATCAAACTCATCTTACCTGCTCATCGGACAAAATCCGAGTGCCCCTCAACATCGGCATCTCAAGGGGTGTCAACTTGCATCTATGGCCACGCTGCGCTGGAGAGACCCCCAAGGAAACATTCTCGTGCGTTGCACAGAACATCAAGATGCATTTGTATGAGTACTTTATCTTGTGAGAGAAAAGGATGAGCGAGGGAATGCCTTATTTGCAAATGTGGAGAGGGGTGTAGGTTTCTTTTTGCAAAATTGCCACAGTTTTCTTCCTATCCATCATATATAAATCGGACGGCCTATAAAAAAGCAGAGTTGGTGATGATGGTGTGCCTGCCAACCTGCAATATGGGCCGTCCGATCTATATCTAACGGATAGGAAGGAAACTATGACAATTTACACGCACTCCTCTCCACATTTGCAGATAAGGCCTTCCTTCGTTCATCCTTTTCTCCCACGAGATCTTGATGTTCCGTGCAACGCACGGGCATCTTGCTAGTATAAGAGGGGTGTGGGTATTTTTTTGCAGAATTGCCATAGTTTCCTTCCTATCCGTCAGATATAAATCAGACGACCTATACTGCAGGATGGCAGGCACACCATCATCAACAACTCTGTTTTTTCTATAAGAGTAGAGTAGAGATAGAGATTGAGACTACTACTACCAATGTGCTGGCCCGTCCGTTGCAATGGATCCAAAGTAGTAGAATAATACTTGTTCACGGGCTTGAAATATAAACACTCTAGTTTTGATATACATATATCAGTAAAAGTAAATCATGCTTCACTCAAAATATATTCCTTGGGCTGTTTTGATGGTTTGAAGATAACAGGTTTAAAAAATTTGGAGCTATTTTTTTAACATTTTGTAGCATGGCACGACATCCGGTGCACCTAATCGTCCGAAAAGAAAATTGAATTTTGGGTCGGTGGCACACCCTGCGGCAAGATGCCCGTGTGGCCTTCTTCTGTAACTAGCAAGATGCCTGTGCATTGCAGGGAACATCAAGATGCATTTTTTACAAAACACCTGTTGTGATTGACCCTTCCAGGAGTAATCCCATGTGTAAAAACTAATGATATCTCGAGAATTTTATCGAAAAAATGGTATCTTTGGAACAAGTTTTCTCTACTACTGCTCCTTGCAGTGAGCGGTATGCAATGCATGTGTCAGCAGACATGACAGCTTGTCCATGGAAGTTGAACCACGGCGACCATCATGTTTCTTGTTTCTACCACTGCCACACCCTCACGCGATTCCCACGATGCCGCTCCCACCCACGGCATGACGTCCCTCGACGTGCACCTCATCCCTCTCGGCCCCACCGCTCCTCTGCCTTTGTGTGCATGACGTGCGGGCCAGCCGAACTACGGCGACCATCAACTTCCTACCACAGCCACACCCGATTGGACGCGGTTTGCCTGCTCCGATCCGTACTCCCGCACCATCGAATTTTCATCCAGCGGATGTGACACATTTCATCCCGGGCATCAATCCTCAGCTGCAGTACTTCTGTACTATAGGTAGTACCCGCCGGTGTGGCCATCTACGCCACGTAACGCCTCGACGCCCAGCTGTGGCACCCTCGCCACGGCCACGCCACCACCGGCCGGTTCATCTCAAAAGAGTGAGTCGCGAACCATGCCACCACCATGAGAATGACATGTGGGCCAGCCGCATTTAAGGTCCGCATGTCATTGACTCATAGGCCGGTGCACTAAGCCACTGAAGCTCGTCCCGTGGGCCCCGAGAGGGAAATGTGCCCATGCGTTGCGACTGATAGGAAGGCCTTGTGGTGCTCCCGCAGTACGAGCTCGTGCCAAACCCGGATGAGATTTGGTAACCGAATAGTAAGCTACACGTGCATTGCATGTATGAGATTTGGTAACCAAATCTCTACTCTCTATATCTATATCTATATCTATATCTATATCCCATATCTATATCCTATATCTATATCTATATCTATATCTATCTATCTATATCTATATCTATATCTATACTCTTATAAAAAACAGAGTTGGTGATGATGGTGTGCCTGTCATCCTGCAATATAGGCCGTCTGATTTATATCTGACGGATAGGAAGGAAACTATGGCAATTTTGCAAAAAGATGCCCACACCCCTCTCGACATTTGCAAATAAGGCCTTCTCTTGTTCATCCTTTTCTCCCACAACATAAACTACTCATACAAATGCATCTTGATTTTCCGTGCAACACATGGGCATCTTGCTAGTACTCTTATAAAAACAGAGTTGGTGATGATGATGTGCCTGCCATCCTGCAATATAGGCCGTCCGATTTATATCTGACGGATAGGAAGGAAACTATGGCAATTTTGCAAAAAGATGCCCACACCCCTCTCCACATTTGCAAATAAGGACTTCTCTTGTTCATCCTTTTCTCCCACAATATAAACTACTCATACAAATGCATCTTGATTTTCCGTGCAACGCATGGGCATCTTGCTAGTTATGAATAAATAACACTCTATCAACGAGCCCCATCACATACCAAATTTCTTGGCTTCCGTGCTACAACTAGATCTTCCCCTCGTTTCTGTTTTCCAACCCGGCGGAGGGCGGGGTGCGGTTTGCCAATGGTCGGTTTGCTCAACGGCGGTCCCACATGAAAGTGAAAATGCTAGGCAACACCCCTTCCCTAGCTATGTGGCGCGCCGGACGGGCCGTGGAGTACTCCCGATTCCCGGGCGTGTGGGGGTGCGACGCGAACGCGGCAGGCCTTTTCCTTTTACTGGCAACGTGCCCGTGCGTTGCGACGGATCCAAAGTAGTAGAATAGTAGTACTTGTTCACAAACTTGAAAGAAATCACTCTTGTTTTGATATACTCCTAATATATTACTTTTTACTCATAATATATTTCTCAAGCTGTTTTGATGAGGTGAGGGAGGGATTTGGTTGCTTTCGAGATAATAAGGGGTTTTCTGCAAATTGGAGCAGAGAAGTGAGATATTGTTGCGAAAATGGCACAACTTACCTGACAGCCGTTAGATGTAGATCTAATGGTCAGAAACGACGGATGGCAGACACACCACCATCACCAACTGAGTCTTTTATAGGAGTAGGAGTAGAGAAAAATGTATAAATTGTAACATTTGGTTCTGCTCCTTGGCACGATCGATAGATAGAAATAACGATTAGAAACGCTAGGGCGGGGCCATTTCCGCTAGATAAGCAGGGTATGTAGTAGCTAGGTTGGCGCATCGTCGGTTTGGTCACATGCGGTCCGACATGTTCTAGTGTTTCTAGCAAGATGCCCGTGCGTTGCACGAAGTTGATGGAAAAGGTAAGCACAACTTATAAATTGACGGATGGAGTACTAGTTATAGTGATGCATATAATTAAGCAAAGGGATCACACATGTCGGTATTGACTGGAACGAGAATGCAACAGCACAATAAGAATTAAGGCCACGATGATGTGATCGCAGTGGTGGTTACAGGAGGCAAGAAGAAAGATGCATCCATCAATGTACGACCTCCTCCTCCTCAACTTAGTGCGCCGGGCCACCGACCGGCGGCTAAGGAGCGGCGGCTTTTGTGGTGAGGTCAAGGTGCTTCTCAGCAAAGGCATCCAAGGCTTCCAGCCAGTTGAAGAAGGCCAATGTCATAGCGTCCTCAATGGCCTTGTAGATACCTATGTACACGATTTGCTCGTACATGTGGATGTGTAGGTCGACGAATTCTTGCAGGGCGAGGCGCCTCGCGGCGAGCGCGACCTCCAGGTGGACATTCTTCATGGCGTCGGCGGGCAGTCGCAAGGCCACCAGTGCTTGAAAGAGGTTTCGGCCATGGAGGCCGATTAGGGTGGCAGGATGAGGAGCCCAGGCGCGCGAGCTGGAGGAGTACGACGATGTCGTCCTCGAGCTTCTTGAGGACGGTGAACTTGTTGGTGATGGCAACGATCATCTGGTCCAACTGAGAGTCGTAGTTGGCGTCGACGGCGGCCATCCACCAGCCAGTCGCGAACACCATCTGGAGACGATCCTCGGCGCCATGTCACAGGCCGCCGTCATGGACCATCTAGCACAACCGCTTGCCGCTCGCGCGCATCGCCGCCATGGGTCTGGAGTGAGCACTTTTGCGCTTAGTGTAGGTGCTTAGGCAAATGCTTAGGTGCGTACGATGTGGTAGATGCATTGGAATGGAGGTGGGCCTTTATATGAGTGCAAACTGCATTGCATTCACATCGTGCAACCTCCTTTTCCGGTCCTCCTCCCATTACTTCCCTCATGCATGCACGATGCTAATTGAAGGAGGATGCATCATTGGCCAGTCAACATTTCGGGAACTGCTACTGCTCCCTCGTTTGCATTAAAGCCGTATCGGGAACTGTGCTGCCCGCTGTCAAATCGAATAGTACTGCGCCGCCCGCTGCACGCCCGGCTGAACACGCCTCCTCGCCTCCATCAAACCCTCCGTTAAACCCGCATGCAAACCAAGAAACCTACTCCGTCCACACATCCGTTCATGAGCGGGCTAGAATTAAACGCAACACCGGTCGAGCTCCTCCCGTGTGCCCTCAGTTTAAACTTGGCCAGATGCCGTCCAAGATCCTACCATCCGCCCTCTATTTAAACGAGGCCAGATAGACAGCGGGCAAGAATCTCACCCCCTCCGCCGCTCCCCCATCTCCTCCTCCACCATTTTCTCCACTCTTCCGATGGCTTCTCAGGAGCCATTCTCGTGCATACTACCCGGCTGGGTGGCCCGCCGAGCCCTCCGGATACGGGCGAGGCCGCTCGGTGCTTCATCAACCTCGCTTGGCCCGACGGAGCCAGTTGCCGCCCCAATCCGGCGCGTGGTTCAGCAACTCGCCGCTCCAGTTCAGCTTGATGAGGAGTGGCGAGTTGCTCCACGCCGGCACGGCGGTGAGCACGCCGGTACGGGCGTCGTCGCTGCTGCGTCATACCGCACCACCAGTGTCTGCGGTGGCCGCGCCTCCCGTGTCTGTGGGCGCGCCTCCCATGCCTGCGGCAACGCCATGCAGGCAGAGACAGAAGCCGGGTGAGTGGAGAGCGACGAGTCGGTGGCCAGCTTCTCCGTGTCCGCCGCCATCATCGAGGAGAAGTAGAACACGGGAGGCCTCCGCCACTTGGGTCCCATGAAGGCCACCGTCGAGGCGATGACTGCGCATTCAGGTGGTTTCTTTGCTGCTTCGTCTCTTCCGAGGACCTTCGTCGACCCCGCAAATGTCTGCCGGACATGAGGAAGACAATGGGATCCGCGGGCGGCCATTTAGATTAGGTACTCCCTCTCCTGCTGGTGGGAAATATTTGTTCTAAGAATGGATAAATTGGATGTGTCTATAACTAAAATAAGTCTAGATACATCCATTTCTAGGACAAGTATTTCCGGACGGAGGGAGTATTAATTATACCAAGAGAGCCGGATTAGCACCGCTTAGTTCATATAAATGTAATGAAATCCATCATGTTTATATGAAGATCTGGCTTTTTTATATGAAATCCTGCATGCTTATATGAAAACAGTTCGTGTTTGCACGAATTTCATCTGGTTGGTTAGAGTTGTGAAAATGTATGCCGCTGGCGTTCGATGTCGTCCTCCGCGGAAGGAAGCGGGAGTAAATTTGCCGGCTGCCATTGGAGACGCTCTTATGCGGGAAATAATAGAGTCACATCCAATCCATTTGAGTTAATTGCGTGTATGATTCTCCCTCTATAAAAAGATAATTGCATGTAAAGTGTACACGTGACTTGCAGGGTGGCTACAACTTCGTACAGAAAGTTTAAAAGAAACAAGTCCATCCTTAATCTTGCATTCTAAGTACTCTGTGGGTTCCACTGTCAGTACAGTAGCGAAAGAAGTATATATTAAATAAGTAATATATAATATAAAAATCTAAAGTTAAAGACAGAATTCGAACTCAGGTCATCGCGTTGCGAGCATCCTGCGCTAACCAATCTAGCACATTTTTGTTGTAGACCATGATGGAGATATATCTCCATGTCTACTCTTATACTCCATCCGTTCCTAAATATTTGTCTTTTTCAGATTTCAAATGGAGTACCACATACGGATGTGTATGTAGACATATTTTAGAGTGTAGATTCACTCATTTTGCACCGTATGTAGTCACTTGTTGAAATCTCTAAAAAGACAAATATTTAGGAACGGAGGGAGTAGAAAACAAAGTTGGTGATGATGGTGTGCGTGCCATCCTGCAATATAGGCCGTCGGATTTATATCTAACGGATAGGAAGGCAACTATCACAATTTTGCAAAAAGATACCCACACCCCTCTCCCCGTTTGCAAATAAGGCCTTCCCTCGTTGATCCTTTTCTCTACTCTTACTAGCAATGTGCCTGTGCGTTGCAACAGATCCAAAATAGAATAATACATGTTCACAAACTTGAAAGAAAAACACTCTTGTTTGGTGTATATATCACTAAAAATATACTCGTATTAGGTTTCACTCAAAATATATTCCTTGTGGCTGTTTTGATGAGGTGGGGGAGGGATGTGGTTGGTTTCAAGATACTAAGGGGCTTCTGCAAATTGGAGCAGAGAAGTGGGGTCTTGTTGCAGAAATGCCACGACTTACATCATAGTCGTTAGATGCAGATCTGATGGTCAGAAATGACGGATGGCAGACACACCATCATCACCAACTGAGTATTTTATAGGAGTTAGAGAGAAAAATACAGAGTTGGTGATGATGGTGTGCCTGCCATCCTGCAATATAGGCCGTCCGATTTATATCTGACGGATTGGAAGGAAACTATGGCAATTTTGCAAAAAGATACCCACACCCCTCTCCAGATTTGCAAATAAGGCCTTCCCTCGTTCATCCTTTTCTATCACAAGATAAACTACTCATATAAATGCATCTTGATGTTCCGTGCAACGCATGGGCATCTTACTAGTCTCTCACAGGATAAACTACTCATACAAATGCATCTTGATGTTCCGTGCAACGCACGGGCATCTAGCTAGTTTCTTTTAAAATAGTTACTGTGATAATTGGGTTGAAGTGATATATTATATGTCTGCCCCGAATGATTTCAGATTCACTAGTAGTAACAAAGAAAAGGTTGTCTTGTTAATTAACAGAAAACAGGGTGAAAACTATCACATGAGGCCGGTGAAAACAAGGCACATTGGGTTCAGCGTCATCGTCACTACAGCTGTGCGCGCGCGAGGAGTCTACATATCGAGGGGGCTACGGAGAAAAAGACGTATCTCGTGTGTTTGAGCGAGGCACAGAGACACAATGTTTGAGAGAGAAACTGATTGACAGATTAAGATCAGATCGAGTTGTCACCCTTCTGCTGTCATTGTTGGGGTTGGGGTGGAGAAGGGGAGGGAGAGAAACACGTATCGAGAGTGTTCGCGGTAGGCACAGAGGCACAACTAGCGAGTGTGTGTGTGTGTGTATCTGTGTGTGTTTGAAAGAGGAGTAGATAGATACTATCAAGATCGAGGTGCCACCCTACTCCTTTGGTGTCGGGTAGTGTGTGTGTGTGTTTGAGAGAGAAGCCAGTCGATAGATTAGTATCAAGATTGAGGTGTCACCCTACTCCTTCGGTGTCGGGAAGTGTGTGTGTGTGTGGGTGGGTGGGTGGGGGGCAGTGACACTTACATATCTCTACTCTTATAAAAAACAGAGTTGGTGATGATGGTGTTCCTGCCATCCTGCAATATAGGCATCCGATTTATATCTGACGGATATGAAGGAAACTATGGCAATTTTGCAAAAGGATACCCACACCCCTCTCCACATTTGCAAATAAGGCATTCCCTCGTTCATCTTTTTCTCCCACAAGATAAACTAATCATACAAATGCATCTTGATGTTCCGTACAATGCATGGGCATCTTGCTAGTAGGGAGAAGGAGTTTGTGTGACCCATATATATATTAAGGGATATGTAGATAGGATGTGTGCAAGACATACTTAAAGCATGACGGAGAGAAACAAATGGTGTGCATGCAAGTGCCGGAAAAATGAAGCGATAAACAATATCTACGCGCGCGCGCGCGCGTGTGTGTGTGTGAGAGAGAGAGACAGATAGAGAGAGAGAGAGAGAGCGAGATCTCAAAACAAAAGGTGCTCTCCTAGAATCCCATTGTATGTATTCATATGGTTCCGGAACTCGAGTTAACCTTAGGCATATGTGTGAGAGACATAATTATCCTTTGAGACATTAGTGGCTGTGGGTGGGCGGAATTAAAGGGGTGGGCATGTTCGACAGAGAGAGCGTGTGTGTTTCTGTGTGAGAGACTTGTAGGATGGGGTAGAAAGACGAATTCTAACCTTGACGGAGGGAGAGAAATACATGAAGTGTGCGTGTGTGATTCCGGTGCCCACGGGGAAATGAGATATGTATGCGTGTGAGAGAGATTGCACAATTCATTCACGTATCACTATCTAGCGATCGTGGACGTGCATCTCTTGAACATAAATCAATATCTACTTCGTATCGTGGCCAAAGGTACAATATCGATTCAATGCTATAAAGATTGGACACTCACATATCACATTTTTTATTATCTGAATAAACCTTTTCAATTGTGCATGCCAAAGTTACAGTGATGTTTCTTCAAATAACCAATGTAGCTACCATGTACATGCACCATTGTTACTCTTGCATTAAAATTCATTAGTCTTGGATGATTTAAGGTTCTATTATGAAGTAATATATGTAATATTCATATATGAATTCAACGGGTACGCAATTTATGAAATGGAGGCTATGTAATCATATGAGGTAACACTTTTAAGTAGCGGACTACAATATCCATTTCTTTTGTGGGACTACAATATCCATTTCTTTTTGTGCGCCTCTACACTAACACGTCAATGCATTATGTTTAAAGTAAATAACCAATGGCACTAAATTATCTATTTACACGAGAAATACATAGGCTGAGTGTTTGAACCCTCTTTTTTGTGAACGCACCTCTACACCCGTACGATTGGTCGCGCCCATGTGAACGTCCAAGTTATCGGCGCATCATCCCGAGTTATTGTCTTTTTTTCTGGGGTGGAATTCACACCAGTTATTAACTGCTGACCGGCCCCGTGTACACAGTCTTGCATGACCTTCCCGCTAGCACGGTCCAAAATTAGTTGAAACTGGATACAAACGATCCCGCGGGCGGCAAAACCTCCCGCCTCCTTCTAAAATTTCCGCCACCTAGTCTTTAGCATGCGAAATTCCCCTTTTGTCCTTGGTGCATGGAAAACAACAGTAACAATACCGACCTCATCTACATAATAGGTCGGGGCTACTTTGGTAACTTCCGGTTCCCCGCACCACACGGCACCCCCATTTCCTCTCCCCCTCCCGCAAAAACGACTAACTCCACAGCACTAGAGCATCTTACATCACGCCGTCCGTACTTCATCGGACTTTCTACCCATCCTCTCTCGAAACCCTAGACTGCTCATCCACCGGCGTACCAGAGCCGATTCACTGCCAGCGGCGTCCACCTTGTCGGATCTGCTTCTGCGGCCGCATCTACCCCTCCCACCTCCACTAGAAACAAGTAGACTGCTCATCCACCACTGTAGCACTGCCCATTCAGTGCCGGCCTTGTCCACGGTGCCGGATCTACTTCGTCGGTACTCTCGTCAACCGCAGCGCATCTGCAGCGGCTCATTCGTACTCCCCACCGGAGACGCTTCGTCCACACCCCCCCGGAGCCACCCCACCGACGGCCTCTGATCCTCTTCGCCGACACATTCCTCAACCCTATCGGAGCCGGTTCGCTGACACCATTGTCAACCCTACCGGAGTAGCTTTGCCTATACCATTCTCAACCCTACCGGGGCCGCTTTGCCAACTCACAAGTCCACGGCCACAGATCCGCTTCGTCGCACCCTCATCCAACCTACCGGAGCAGCTTTTGACGCCCCGTCCATGGCCGTAGATCCGCATCATCGACGCCATCCTTAACCCAACCACCGGAGTAGCTTCACCGACGCCCTCGTCCATGGCCACAGATCCGCTTCGCCCACACCATAGTCCACCCTACCGGAGCCGCTCCACAAACACCTACTCGATGGTTCTAGATCTCCTTATCAGACCCCGACAGCCAGCGCAGCGTCATCACCCTTGACGTTTCTAACCTGATTCCCACCGTCTGGCAAGATGCCAACCACGCGCCACGGCCTAGGTACTTGTCACCTTTAAACCCGTCCAGCATCACCTGCCCGATGTACTTCAAATATACTAACAGGTCGCTGTTACCTTTATGCAGCTGGCAAAAACTACAAGGACAATGTTTCTTCTGGATCTAACAGCTTGGCCAACCAAGATCCTAGACCGAGGCATTGCTATGATCTTGTAAGTGCGTCTCTCTCTCTCTCTCTCATGTATTGTTGTGTGCCTGCCAACGTGCTTTGCTAGGATTTTCCACCAGTAATCCCTTTGTGCAGACAATGATTTCTACTACTGGCTGCTAAATTAGATATGTAGATTTCATACATGATACTACCTCGTACCTCCGTTCCTAAATATAAGTCTTTCTAGAGATTCCACTATAGGCTACATACTGAGCAAAATGAGTGAATCTACACTCAAAAATGCATCTATATACATCTATATGTGGTCCATACTGGAATCTCTACAAAGACATATATTTAGGAACAGAGGCAGTACATTACACAAAATCGTAGGTGGCATGTAGGAATTCCAGTGCACTACATTAGGCTCCCTTAGAGTGCCTGCTAGTCCAGCACACAGAGTCATGGATAGTTTATGCTACGCACACAATCATTAATAGGTGGTTTAAATATGCGCAAGGGATATGCAATGTATTATCATGTAGAGATGTCTGAAATTAGCCGTGTCAACTAGCTGATAGGGTTACACAATGAAAAAGTACAAGATGTATGTGGCAATTTCATGGAACATCGCAAAAAAAGGAGAGGCAGCGGTGAGCCTATATAGTGTGATATGGTAGGTCACTCCATTGCAATCATCATGACATGTTATTTGTATGTCAGTTCTATTGGCCAAGTTTCTTAGGGACAGTTATTACGAGTTATCCTAAGAAAATAAGCACCTGTGAATATAAGCTCCAGGTAATAAGCCAACCAGTTCTTTTCATTGCCTTTCTTTTTAGCTTATCTTTGGTATGATCAGTGAAAAGTCTAGATTGCATTATATTTTTTCATTTAGCTGTCCATATGATAAATAATTTGACTTGCAAACATCACAAATTAGACCTAGTGCAGTAATTAATATGATAGGAAAAGAGACCATCACTATTTGTTCAAAATGCAAATACAAAGATACCATCTACTTTGGTCAATGTCTTCCATAGAGATCCCATTGCCTAATTTAAACGAAGAACGCATGACCCACATTTAAATGAAGAACAATTATTTATTGAAACTCGATGGTCCAAGTGGCTGGTTATTATCATAGAGCAGCACCACCTGAAAGCATCATATAGCAGCAGCAGCTCATACCAACTCATCATACAGCAGCAGCAGCAGTGTGCAATTCATCATATACCAGCAGCAGCTCATAGCAATTCATCATATAGCAGCAGCAGGAGCAGCTCATAGCAATTCATCATATAGCAGCAGCAGGAGCAGCTCATAGCAATTCATCATACAGCAGCAGCAGGAGCAGCTTATAGCAACTCATCATATAGCAGCAGTAGCAGCTCATAGCAATTTATCATATAGTAGCAGCAACTCATAGCAATTCAGCATATAGCAGCAGTAGGAGCAGCTCATAGCAATGCATCATATAGCAGCAGCAGGAGCATCTCACAGCAATTCATCGTATAGTGGATCAGAATGAAAATTTGGGAAAAAATCAGAGGAGATCCTCACCTTGTTGGATGAGCTCATCCTTCAACAGCACCTCAAGGCCATGGCCTGGGAGGAGGGGAGGGGGAATAAGGTGCCTTCTGCTGCAGTGTGGCATCAGCCGTAGTTGTGCGGCGCCCGCCGGAGTAGTGCGCTGGATGGACCATAGTGGAGCAGCTGCTGGAGACCATGAGAATGAGGGGCCGCGCTAGAGGGAGGAGCAGCCAGGGAGATTTTCCCCTACCTGCCGGCCATGTAGCCTAGGTGGACAGAGCATCGTCGAGGACCAGGCCAGATGGGACCAGAGGCGACGGCTCGCTGGAGGAACCCTAGGGCTGCAGGCAGTGGATCGAGGTAGAGGGAAAGGGGAGAGGAGATGCAAGCGGGCAGGGCAATGAACGCTTGTGATAACCCACAAGTATAGGGGATCGCAACGGTTTACGAGGGTAGAGTATTTAACCCAATTTTATTGATTCGACACAAGGGGAGCCAAAGAATATTCTCATGTATTAGCAGTTGAGTTGTCAATTCAACCACACCTGGATAACTTAATATCTGCAGCAAAGTATTTAGTAGCAAAGTAGTATGGAAGTAACGGTAATGGTGGCAAAAGTAACAATAGCAGTTTTGTAGTAATTGTAACAGTGGCAACGAAAAAGTAACTAAGCAAAGATAAATATGTGAAAAGCTCATAGGCATTGGACCAGTGATGGATAATTATGCCGGATGCGATTCCTCATGCAACAGTTATAACATAGGGTGACACAGAACAAGCTCCAGTTCATCAATGTAATGTAGGCATGTATTCTGAATATAGTCATACGTGCTCATGGAAAAGAACTTGCATGACATCTTTTGTCCTACCCTCCTGTGGCAGCAGGGTCCTATTGGAAACTAAGGGATATTCAGGCCTCCTTTTAATAGAGTACCGGACCAAAGCATTAACACTTAGTGAATACATGAACTCCTCAAACTACGGTCATCACCGGTAAGTATCCCGATTATTGTCACTTCGGGGTTAACGGATCATAACACATAATAGGGGACTATAGACTTGCAAGATAGGATCAAGAACTCACATATATTCATGAAACCATAATAGGTTCAGATCTGAAATCATGGCACTCGGGCCCTAGTGACAAGCATTAAGCATAGCAAAGTCATAGCAACATCAATGTCAGAACATAGTGGATACTAGGGATCAAACCCTAACAAAACTAACTCGATTACATGATAAATCACATCAACCCATCACCGTCCAGCAAGCCTACGATGGAATTACTCACGCACGGCGGTGAGCATCATGAAATTGGTGATGGAGGAAGGTTGATGATGACGACGGCGACGGATTCCCCTCTCCGGAGCCCCGAACGGACTCCACATCAGCCCTCCCAAGAGAGATTAGGGTTTGGTGGCGGCTCCGTATCGTAAAACACGATGAATCCTTCTCTCTAATTTTTTTCTCCCCGAACGTGAATATATAGAGTTGGAGTTGAGGTCGGTGGAGCACCAGAGGGCCCACGAGGCAGGGGGCGCGCCCAGGGGGGTAGGCGCGCCCCCACACTCATGGACAGGGTGCGGGCCCCCTGGTCTTGATTCTTTCGCCAGTATTTTTTATTAATTCCAAAAATATTCTCCGTGAAGTTTCAGGTCATTCCGAGAACTTCTATTTCTGCACTAAAATAACACCATGGCAATTCTGCTGAAAACAGCGTCAGTCCGGGTTAGTTCCGTTCAAATCATGCAAGTTAGAGTCCAAAACAAGGGCAAAAGTGTTTGGAAAAGTAGATGCGATGGAGACGTATCAACTCCCCCAAGCTTAAACCTTTGCTTGTCCTCAAGCAATTCAGTTGACAAACTAAAAGTGATAAAGAAAATACTTTTACAAACTCTGTTTGCTCTTGTTGTTGTAAATATGTAAAGTCAGCATTCAAGTTTTCAGCAAAGGTTATGAACTAACCATATTCACAATAACACGTAGGTCTCATGTTTACTCATATCAATGGCATAATCAACTAGCGAGCAATAATAATAAATCTCAGATGACAACACTTTCTCAAAACAATCATAATATGATATAACAAGATGGTATCCCGCTAGCCCTTTCTGAGACCGCAAAACATAAATGCAGAGCACCTCTAAAGATCAAGGACTGACTAAACATTGTAATTCATGGTAAAAGAGATCCAATCATAGTCATACTCAATATAAACTAATAGTAATGGATGCGAATGACAGCGGTGCTCTCTATCTGGTGCTTTTCAATAAGAGGATGATGACTCAACATAAAAGTAAATAGATAGGCCCTTCGCAGAGGGAAGCAACGATTTGTAGAGGTGCCAGAGCTCGAGTTTGAAATAGAGATAAATAATATTTTGAGCGGTATACTTTCATTGTCAACATAACAACCAAGAGATCTCGATATCTTCCATGCTAAACACATTATAGGCGGTTCCCAAGCAGAATGGTAAAGTTTATACCCCCCACCACCAACAAGCATCAATCCATGGCTTGCCCGAAACAACGGGTGCCTCCAACTAACAACAATCCTGGGGGAGTTTTGTTTGCAATTATTTTGATTTGGTTTGAGCATGGGACTCGGCATCCCGGTGACCAGCCATTTTCTCGTGAGTGAGGAGCGGAGTCCGCTCCTCTTGAGAATAACCCGCCTAGCATGGAAGATACAGACAGCTCTAGTTGATACATGAGCTATTCGAGCATGCAAAACAGAATTTCATTTGAAGGTTTAGAGTTTGGCACATACAAATTTACTTGGAACGGCAGGTAGATACCGCCTATAAGAAGGTATGGTGGACTCATATGGAATAACTTTGGGGTTTATGGAAGTCGATGCACAAGCAATATTCCCACTTAGTACAAGTGAAGGCTAGAAAGAGACTGGGAAGCAACCAACTAGAGAGCGACAACAGTCATGAACATGCATTAAAATTAATAAACATTGAGTGCAAGCATGAGTAGGATATAATCCACCATGAACATAAATATCGTGGAGGCTATGTTAATTTTGTTTCAACTACATGTGTGAACATGTGCCAAGTGAAGCCACTTGAATCATTCAAAGGAGGATACCACCCTATCATACCACATCACAACCATTTTAATAACATGTTGGCACACAAGGTAAACCATTATAAACTCCTAGCTAATTAAGCATGGCATAAGCAACTGTAATCTCTAATTGTCATTGCAAACATGTTTCATTCATAATAGGCTGAATCAGGAACAATGAACTAATCATATTTACAAAAACAAGAGAGGCCGAGTTCATACCAGCGTCTCTCATCTCAATCAGTCCATCATATATCGTCATTATTGCCTTTCACTTGCACGACCGAACGGTGTGGATAATAATAATAGTGCACGTGCATTGGACTAAGTTGGAATCTGCAAGCATTTAATACAAGGGAGAAGACAAGGTAATATGGGCTCTTGGTTAAATCAACAATAATGCATATAAGAGCCACTTAACATTTTCATTATGGTCTTCTCCTCTCGACCCCCAAAGAAAAGAAAAGACATAAAACTATTTACACGGGAAAGCTCCCATCAAACAAACGAAGAACAAGAAATCTTTTTGGGTTTTCTTTTAGTTATTACTACTACAGGCATGGAAAGTAAACTAACTAAAAGCTACAACTATTTTTTTTGATTTTTCTTAAGGTTTTTCAAACACACAAGAAGAAGCTTAGAAAAGGAGAATAAACTAGCATGGATGGTACAATGAAAAATTATGAGCACCGACAACTAGAATGAGTGCGTGAACATGAATGTAATGTCGGTGAGAAATACGTACTCCCCCAAGCTTAGGCTTTTGGCCTAAGTTGGTCTATGCCCATGGATGGCCTGGGGGATATCCGAAGTTGTAACTGGGGTCGTACTGAGATGCAGCGGCTATTGCCTCACGAGCTGCAGCTTGGAGGCGAGCTGCCTCTGTCCTCCTCTCGTACTCGTTCGCCTCCTCCCTGGTTATAACATATCTCCCTTTTACCTGAAAGTCAAAGAAAGTAGGAGCAGGGAGAGCAACATGGACAGTGCGACACCTATCAAAGATTAGTCGGTACTGGAGAGATTGTTCATTCCTCTCAATAAACTGATGGCGAACCATAGCATTAAAATCTAGATAAGTGGGAGGCAATTCCATATCATTTTCATGTATGGGTATCTCAAGAAAATTAGCCACACGGGTTGCATAAATTCCACCAAACAAGTCTCCACTTAAACTATTAAGATGCAACCTTCGTGCAACAATGGGCCGCAAGTTATATTGTTTATCTCCTAATACAACACTCTTAAGAACACTAAGATCCGGGACACACATGTGACATGCCTCGTCCTTACCGTTAATACATCTACCTATAAAGAGAGCAAAGTAATGTATGGCAGGAAAGTGGATGCTCCCTATGGTAGCTTGTGTTATTTCTCTAGATTCCCCCACAGTGATACTAGCAAGAAAATCTTTAAATTCAGATTTGCGAGGTTCACTAACATTACCCCACTGCGGGAGTTTACAAGCAGTATTAATATCTTCTAAGTCCATGGTGTAGGATTTATCATAAAGATCGAATAGGACAGTGTGAGAATTGCGCGAGCATGAAAATTTGAACCTTCTCACAAAGGAATCAGTTTGGTAATAATACTGAGGGCACTTATCTAGCATGAAGCCCTCGAGTTCAGCATTACGCACATATGCGTCAAATTCCTCCTTAATTCCTGCTTGGACCATGAAATTTTCTGACGGCCATTCACAAGGCCGCACTTGAGGTTCTCTTGGTAGTTCATAGTCCGACTCACGTATTGCGGGCCTGGGTCCTTGCTTCCTTGAAGAACCACCTTGGTACATTTTCCTAAACATATTTCTTCCTCTGAAAAATTTCTGAAATTTTTAGTAACTCAAAATAAAAGTGAACAAAACTCAACAATATTGATAGCAACTACTCCCACAAGTGCCTAGAGACTATATCATGCATTAGAACTACTTGGGACCAAATAAATTTGACATGCAAGCTCAAGAACAGGGTCACCTCAGTAGCAAAAAATTGCAATGAATAAAGCACTAGAACAAAAACTAATTGGACCATTGGAGGAGTCACATACCGAAGAACAATCCCCCAAAGCAGTTTTGTGAAAGGAGCTTTGAGCAAGGAGATTGAAAATGGCAGCAAGATGAGCCAGGACTCGTGCTTGAGCTGGTTGGTGATTTTTTCTGGAGGAAGGAGTGTGTGGGTGCTGGAATAAGTGGAGAGGGGCCACGTGGGGCCCACGAAGCGGGGGGCGTGCCCTGGACCCTCGTGGCCAAATGGTGGGTCCCCCTGGTGTGTTCTCAGTGCCAGATATTCTTAAATATTCTAGAAAAAAATCATATTTCATTTTCGGGACATTTGGAGAACTTTTATTTTTGGGGTATTTTTTTATTGCAAGGATAATTCAGAAAACAGACAGAAAATACTATTTTTGCTTTATTAAATCTAAATAACAGAAAGTAAAAGGAGGGTATAGAGAGTTGTGCTTTCTAAATTTTCATCCGTCTCATGCTCATCAAAAGGAATCCACTAACAAGGTTGATCAAGTCTTATTAACAAATTCATTCCGAATCACATGAAACCGGAGAATTTTCGAACAACACTAGGTTACCTCAATGGGGATATGCACGTCCCCAATAATAAGATATCATATTTCTTCTTGACAGTAGGAAGAGGAAATTCAAAACCTCCAATTGTAATCGTTGGAATTTTTCCAATAGAATTGATACTGTGGACTTGAGGTTGTTTCCTCGGAAAGTGTACCGTATGCTCATTACCATTAACATGAAAAGTGACATTGCCTTTGTTGCAATCAATAACAGACCTTGCAGTATTCAAAAAGGGTCTACCCAGGATAATCGACATACTATCATCCTCGGGAATATCAAGAATAACAAAGTCCGTTAAGATAGTAACGTTTGCAACCACAGCAGGCACATCCTCACAAATACCGACAGGTATAGCAGTTGATTTATCGGCCATTTGCAAAGATATTTCAGTAGGTTTCAACTTATTCAAATCAAGTCTACAATATAAAGAGAGAGGCATAATACTAACACCGGCTCCAAGATCACATAAAGCAGTTTTAACATAGTTTCTTTTAATGGAGCATGGTATAGTTAGTACTCCTAGATCTCCAAGTTTCTTTGGTATTCCACCCTCAAAAGTCTAATTAGCAAGCATGGTGGAAATTTCAGCTTCCGGTATCTTTCTCTTATTTGTAACAATATCTTTCATGTACTTAGCATAAGGATTCATTTTAAGCATATCAGTCAAACGCATACGCAAAAAGATAGGTCTAATCATTTCAGCAAAGCGCTCAAAATCCTCATCATCCTTTTTCTTGGATGGTTTAGGAGGAAAGGGCATGGGTTTCTGAACCCATGGTTCTCTTTCTTTACCATGCTTCCTAGCAATGAAGTCTCTCTTATCATAACGTTGATTCTTTGATTGTTGGTTATCAAGATCAACAGCATGTTCAATTTCTACATCATTGTTATTGCTAGGTTGAGCATCAACATGAACATCATCATTAACATTATCACTAGGTTCATGTTCATTACCAGATTGTGTTTCAGCATCAGAAATAGAAATATCATTGGGATTCTCAGGTGTGTCTACACCAGGTTCACTAGAAGCATGCAAAGTCCTATCATTTTTATTTTTCTTCTTTTAGAAGGACTAGGTGCATCAACATTAGTTCTTTGAGAATCCTGCTCAATTCTCTTAGGGTGGCCCTCAGGATACAAAGGTTCCTGAGTCATTTTACCCCCTCTAGTCATAACTCTACATCATTATCATTTTTCTTATTATTTAATTCATTGAGAAAATCATTTTGAGCTTTAAGTACTTGTTCTACTTGAGTGGTAACCATAGAAGCATGTTTACTAATAAGTTTAAGTTCACCTTGAACTCTAGACATATAATCACTCAATTGTTCAATCATATAAGCATTACGTTTCAATTGTCTACCAACATAAGCATTGAAGTTTTCTTGTTTAACAATAAAATTATCAAACTCATCTAAGCATTGGCTAGCAGACTTATAATGAGGAATATCACCTTCATCAAATCTATAGAGAGAATTTACCTTTACTACCTGTGTCAGGTTATCAAGACCATGTATTTCTTCAATGGGTGGTTAATTCTTAACATCTTCCGCTTTAATACCCTTTTCTTTCATAGATTTCTTTGCCTCTTGCATATCTTCAGGACTGAGAAATAGAATACCCCTTTTCTTCGTAGTTGGCTTAGGAGTTGGTTCAGGAAGTGTCCAATTATTTTCATTAGTCAACATATTATTCAATAGCAATTCAGCTTGATCAACTGTTCTTTCCCTGAAAACACAACCAGCACAACTATCCAGGTGGTCTCTCGAAGCATCGGTTAGTCCATTATAAAAGATATCAAGTATTTCATTTTTCTTAAGAGGATGATTAGGCAAATCATTAAGTAATTGGAGAAGCCTCCCCCAAGCTTGTGGGAGACTCTCTTCTTCAATTTGCACAAAATTATATATTTCCCTTGAGTCAGCTTGTTTCTTATGAGCGGGGAAATATTTAGCAGAGAAGTAATAAATCATATCCTGGGGACTACGCACATAACCAGGATCAAGAGAATTAAACCATGTTTTAGCATCACCCTTTAATGAGAACGGAAATAATTTAAGGATATAGTAGTAGCGAGTTTTCTCATCATTAGTGAACAGGGTGGCTATATCATTTAATTTAGTAACATGTGCCACAACAGTTTCAGATTCATAGCCATAAAAAGGATCAGATTCAACCAAAGTAACTATCTCAGGATCGACAGAGAAATCATAATCCTTATCGGAAATACAGATAGGTGAAGTAGCAAAAGCAGGGTCATATTTCATTCTAGCATTCAAAGATTTTTCTTTCAGCTTAGCTAACAGTTTCTTAAGATCGTATCTATCATTGCAAGCTAAAATAGCTTTAGCAGATTCTTCATCCAGAACATAACCCTCAGGCACAACAGGTAATTCATATTTATTAGGGGATGAGTCTTCATCATCACTATCTTCAATATTATTAGTTTCAATAATTTCATTCTCTCTAGCCCTAGCAAGTTGTTCATCTAGAAATTCACCAAGTGGCACAGTATTATCAAGCATAGAAGTAGTTTCATCATAAGTATCATGCATAGCAGAAGTGGCATCATCAATAACATGCGACATATCAGAATTAATAGCAAAAGCAGGATTACGTGTCGCAAGCTTACTCAAAACAGAAGGTGAATCAAGTGCAGAGCTAGATGGCAGTTCCTTACCTCCCCTCGTAGTTGAGGGATAAATTTTGGTTTTCTCGTATTTCAAGTTCCTCATAGTGATTAGCAGATATAAATCCCAAGTGACTCAGAGAATAGAGCTATGCTCCCCGGCAACGGTGCCAGAAAATAGTCTTGATAACCCACAAGTATAGGGGATCGCAATAGTTTTTGAGGGTAGAGTATTTAACCCAAATATATTGATTCGACACAAGGGGGGCCAAAGAATATTCTCAAGTATTAGCAGTTGAGTTGTCAATTCAACCACACCTTGATAACTTAATATCTGCAGCAAAGTATTTAGTAGCAAAGTAGTATGGAAGTAACGGTAACGGTGGCAAAAGTAACAGTAGCAATTTTTGTAGTAATTGTAACAGTGGCAACGGAAAAGTAACTAAGCAAAGATCAATATGTGAAAAGCTCGTAGGCATTGGATCAGTGATGGATAATTATGTCGGATGCGATTCCTCATGCAACAGTTATAACATAGGGTGACACAAAACTAGCTCCAGTTCATCAATGTAATGTAGGCATGTATTCCGAATATAGTCATATGTGCTTATGGAAAAGAACTTGCATGACATCTTTTGTCCTACCCTCCCATGGCAGCGGGGTCCTATTGGAAACTAAGGGATATTAAGGCCTCCTTTTAATAGAATACCGGACCAAAGCCTTAACACTTAGTGAATACATGAACTCCTCAAACTACGGTCATCACCGGTAAGTATCCCGATTATTGTCACTTCGGGGTTAACGGATCATAACACATAATAGGTGACTATAGACTTGCAAGATAGGATCAAGAACTCACATATATTCATGAAAACATAATAGGTTCAGATCTGACATCATGGCACTCGGGCCCTAGTGACAAGCATTAAGCATAGCAAAGTCATAGCAACATCAATCTCAGAACATAGTGGATACTAGGGATCAAACCCTAACAAAACTAACTTGATTACATGATAAATCTCATCCAACCCATCACCGTCCAGCAAGCCTACGATGGAATTACTCACGCACGGCGGTGAGCATCATGAAATTGGTGATGGAGGAAGGTTGATGATGACGACGGCGGCGGATTCCCCTCTCCGGAGCCCCGAACGGACTCCAGATCAGCCCTCCCGAGAGAGATTAGGGCTTGGCGGCAGCTCTGTATCGTAAAGCAAGATGAATCCTTCTCTCTGATTTGTTTCTCCCCGAACATGAATATATAGAGTTGGAGTTGAGGTCGGTGGAGCACCAGGGGGCCCACGAGGCAGGGGTGATACGTCTCCGTCGTATCTACTTTTCCAAACACTTTTGCCCTTGTTTTGGACTCTAACTTGCATGATTTGAATGGAACTAACCCAGACTGACGCTGTTTTCAGCAGAATTGCCATGGTGTTATTTATGTGCAGAAACAAAAGTTCTCGGAATGACATGAAACTCCACGCAACTTATTTTTGGAAAATAATAAAAATACTGGAAGAAGAATCCACGTCAGGGGGGCCTCCACCTGTCCACGAGGGTGGGGGCGCGCCCCCTGCCTCGTGGGCCCCCTGACGCTCCACCGACCTCAACTCCAACTCCATATATTCGTGTTCGGGGAGAAAAAAATCAGAGAGAAGGATTCATCACGTTTTACGATACGGAGCCGCCGCCAAGCCCTAAAACCTCTCGGGAGGGCTGATCTGGAGTCCATTCGGGGCTCCGGAGAGGGGAATCCGTCGCCGTCATCATCATCAACCATCCTCCATCACCAATTTCATGATGCTCACCGCAGTGCGTGAGTAATTCCATCATAGGCTTGCTGGACGGTGATGGGTTGGATGAGATTTATCATGTAATCGAGTTAGTTTTGTTAGGGTTTGATCCCTAGTATCCACTATGTTCTGAGATTGATGTTGCTATGACTTTGCTATGCTTAATGCTTGTCACCAGGGCCCGAGTGCCATGATTTTAGATCTGAACCTATTATGTTTTCATGAATATATGTGAGTTCTTGATCCTATATTGCAAGTCTATAGTCACCTACTATGTGTTACGATCCGGCAACCCCGAAGTGACAATAATCGGGATCACTCCCGGTGATGACCGTAGTTTGAGGACTTCATATATTCACTATGTGTTAATGCTTTGGTCCGATACTCTATTAAAAGGAGGCCTTAATATCCCTTAGTTTCCGCTAGGACCCCGCTGCCACGAGAGGGTAGGACAAAAGATGTCATGCAAGTTCTTTTCCATAAGCACGTATGACTATATTCGGAATACATGCCTACATTACATTGATGAATTGGAGGTAGTTCTGTGTCACCCTATGTTATGACTGTTACATGATGAACCGCATCCGACATAATTTTCCATCACCGATCCAATGCCTACGAGCTTTTCACATATTGTTCTTCGCTTATTTACTCTTCCGTTGGTACTGTCACAATCACTACAAAACCAAAAAATATTACTTTTGTTACCGTTACTGTTACTTCCATATTACTTTGCTACTAAATACTTTGCTGCAGATATTAAGTTATCCAGGTGTGGCTGAATTGACAACTCAGTTGCTAATACTTGAGAATATTCTTTGGCTCCCCTTGTGTCGAATCAATAAATTTGGGTTGAATACTCTACCCTCGAAAACTGTTGCGATCCCCTATACTTGTGGGTTAGCAAGACTATTTTCTGGTGCCGTTGCCTGGGAGCATAGCTATATTCTTTGAGTCACTTGGGATTTATATCTGCCGGTCACTATGAAGAACTTGAAAGACGAGAAAACAAAAATTTATCCCTCAACTGCGAGGGGAGGTAAGGAACTGCCATCTAGCTCTGCACTTGATTCACCTTCTGTTTTGAGTAAGCTTGCGACACGTAATCCTGCTTTTGCTATTAATTCTGATATGTCGCATGTTATTGATGATGCCACTTCTGCTATGCATGATACTTATGATGAAACTACTTCTATGCTTGATAATACTGTGCCACTTGGTGAATTTCTAGATGAACAACTTGCTAGGGCTAGAGAGAATGAAATTATTGAAACTAATAATATTGAAGATAGTGATGATGAAGACTCATCCCCTAATAAATATGAATTACCTGTTGTGCCTGAGGGTTATGTTCTGGATGAAGAATCTGCTAAAGCTATTTTAGCTTGCAATGATAGAAGTGATCTTAAGAAGTTATTAGCTAAATGGAAGCAGCAATCTCTTAATGCTAGAATGAAACCTGACCCTGCTTTTGCTACTTCACCTATCTGTGTTACTGATAAGGATGATGAATTCTCTGTTGATCCTGATATAATTACTTTCATTGAATCTGATCCTTTTTATGGCTATGAATCTGAAACTGTTGTGGCACATCTTACTAAATTAAATGATATAGCCACCCTATTCACTAATGATGAGAGAGCTTGTTACTTTTATATCCTTAGAATATTTCCGTTCTCATTATAGGGTGATGCTAAGATATGGTTTAATTCTCTTGATCCTGGTTGTGTGCGTAGTCCCCAGGATATGATTTATTACTTCTCTGCTAAATATTTCCCTGCTCATAAGAAACAAGTTGCCTCAAAGGATATATATAATTTTGTGCAAATTGAAGAAGAGAGTCTCCCACAAGCTTGGGGGAGGCTTCTCCAATTACTTAATGCTTTGCCTGATCATCCTCTGAAGAAAAATGAAATACTTGATATCTTTTATAATGGACTAACCGGTGCTTCCAGAGATTACCTCGATAGTTGTGCTGGTTCTGTTTTCAGGGAAAGAACACCGGATGAAGCTGAAATTCTATTGAATAATATGTTGACCAATGAAAATAATTGGAAACTTCCTGAGCCAGCTCCCGAGCCTATTCCTAAACCAACTACGAAGAAAAGAGGTGTTCTATTTCTCAGTCCTGAAGATATGCAAGAGGCAAAGAAATCTATGAAAGAAAAAGGTATTAAAGCTGAAGATGTTAAGAATTTACCTCCTATTGAAGAAATACATGGTCTTAATTTACCGCCTGTTGAAGAAACATATGATCTTAATCCATCACCTATTGAAGAAACTCATGGTCTTGATAACCCGACACAGGTAGTAAAGGTAAATTCTCTCTACAGATATGATAAAGCTGAAATCCCTCCTACTAAGTTTGCTAGCCAATGTTTGGATGAGTTTGATAACTTTATGGTTAAGCAAGAAGATTTTAATGCTTGTTTTGGTAGACAATTAAAACAAAATGATTTGCTCAATGAACTTAAACTCATTAGTAAACATGCTTCTATGGTTACCGCTCAGGTAGAACAAGTACTTAAAGCTCAAAATGATTTGCTCAATGAATTGAATAGTAAGAATAATGATTATGTTGTTAGAGTGGCTACTAGAACTGGTAAAATGACTCAGGAAGCTTTGTATCCTGAAGGCCACCCTAAGAGAATTGAGCAAGATTCTCAGAGAAATAATATAGATGCACCTAGTCCTTCTAAAAAGAAGAAAAAGAAAAATGATAGGACTTTGCATGCTTCTAGTGAACCTATTGCTGAAACACCTGAGAATCCACAATCTGGTAATGAACCTGAACCAAGTGAAAATATTAATGAAGATGTTCATGATGATGCTCAACCTAGCAATGATAATGATGTAGAAATTGAACCTGCTATTGATCTTGATAACCCACAATCAAAGAATCAATGTTATGATAAGAAACTTTGTTGCTAGGAAGCATGGTAAAGAAAGAGAACCTTGGGTTCAGAAACCCATGCCTTTTCCTCCCAAACCATCCAAGAAAAAGGATGATGAGGATTTTGAGCGCTTTGCTGAAATGATTAGACCTATCTGTTTGCGTATGCGATTAACTGATATGCTCAAAATGAATCCTTATGCTAAGTATATGAAAGAAATTGTCACTAATAAAAGAAAGATACCGGAAGCTGAAATTTCCACCATGCTTGCTAATTATCCTTTTAAGGGTGGAATACCAAAGAAACTAGGAGATCCAGGAGTACCAACTATACCATGCTCCATTAAAAGAAACTATGTTAAAACTGCTTTATGTGACCTTGGAGCCGGTGTTAGTGTTATGCCTCTCTCTTTATATCATAGACTTGACTTGAATAAGTTGACACCTACTGAAATATCTTTGCAAATGGCTGATAAATCAACTGCTATACCTGTCGGTATTTGTGAGGATGTGCCTGTTGTGGTTGCAAACGTTACTATTTTAGCAGACTTTGTTATTCTTGATATTCCCGATGACGATAGTATGTCTATTATTCTTGGAAGACCTTTTTTGAATACTGCAAGGGCTGTTATTGATTGCAACAAAGGCAATGTCACTTTTCATGTTAATGGTAATGAGCATATGGTACACTTTCCGAGGAAACAACCTCAAGTCCGCAATATCAATTCTATTGGAAAAATTCCATCGATTATTTTTGGAGGTTTTGAATTTCCTCTACCTACTGTCAAAAACAAATATGATATTCTTATTATTGGGGATGTGCATATCCCCGTTGAGGTAACATAGTGTTACTCGAAATTTCTCTAGTTCCATCTTAGTCGGAATGAGTTTGTTAACAAGACTTGATCCACTACAAAAAAAAGACACATCCGTGACATTTTGGGCCGAACGAATTTTTTTTCTGTCATACATATGACACTTCTATGACGATAATTGTGACAAAACCCGGTATCATCATAGATGTGGTGGGGTCCTACTTCTATGACAAAAAATCATGATAGAAAATGGGCTTTTCGTCCTGGGCGGGCCGGAGACGCAGCTGCATGACATTCTTTGGGCCGTCCATGACGGAAAAAACCGTGGTAGAAGCGAGGGGGAGGAAAATTTTGGGGAGTTCCCGGTTACGGTGGGAGGTCGGGGGCCGAGCGATGCACGTTTCTCTCGTACACGTACGCGCGTGTGTGCGAGGCGTTGGCTCTAACTGAACCCGAGCGAGGCGTTGGGCTCTAACTGAACCCGAGCGATTGCACTGCAGGCTACGCGTTACTGAACCCGAGCAATCGATCGATGGCTGTTAACTGAACCCGATCGAGCGATTCCTTCGCTACTGCTGCTAACTGAAGCCGATCGATTGGATGAACAGTGAGCGTTGCAGGGGGGGTTTGGATGAACAGTGAGCGGTGGCGTTGCCTCTGGATGAACAGGACCCCGTGGTGTCGAGGGCTGGATGAACAGTAGACGGTGGAGGGGTGGTTGAACAGGACCCCGTGGTGTGGAGGGCTGGATGAATAGTAGACGGTGGAGGGGTGCCCGCGGAGGGGTGGTTGAACAGTAGCCGGTGGAGTAGCGCGCGGTGGAGGCTGGATGAACAGGAGCCCGTGGAGGCTGGAGGAGGTCGACGGTAGCCCGTGGAGGCTGGAGGAGGTCGACGGTGAAGATGAACAGTATCCCGTGGAGTCCCGTTTTGCGGTACGCCACACCCCTCCCGATGAACAGGACCCCCGTTTCGACCGTAGGAGGTCCGTTTCGTCCGTTTTGCCGTACGCCACACCCCTCCCGATCAACAGGACCCCCGTTTCGACCGTAGGAGGTCTGTTTCGTCCGTTTTGCGGTACGCCATACCCCTCCCGATCAACAGAACCCCCATTTCGACCGTAGGAGGTCCGTTTCCTCCGTTTTGCGGTACGCCACACCCCTCCCGATCAACAGGACCTCTGTTTCGACCGTAGGAGGTCCGTTTCCTCCGTTTTGCAGTACGCCACACTCCTCCCGATCAACAGGACCCCCGTTTCGATTGTAGGAGGTCCGTTTCCTCCGTTTTGCGGTACGCCACACCCCTCCCCATGAACATGACGCATTCCGTTGCCTCCCCATGAACACGACGACGACAATGTTTCTCCGTTCTAACCCAGCCATGTACACGAGCCCTCGCCGTACGTATGCGCGAGTAGGCGTTCGAGACCCTGCCCGTATGTACGCACGTGGCCGTATTTTCTTTCTTGCACCCTGGCCGTTGTACGTACGTGTACATGCTACGTGCGCGCCTCTACTACGACACGTACGAGCCTCTACTACGACACGTGTGCGCCTCTACATCGACCAGTATATATGTACGTACACGTTCGTGACCAGAATGACAACGCTACGTACGCTTCGACCAGGTGGGTCCCGACTGTCAGGCACTTCCTTGCATGCGAAGATGTAGCTGGTGGGTCCCAGCAGTCAGGGGGGCGAATCGTTTTGGTTTTTTTGCCCGGACGCACTTCCTTGCGTGCGAAGATGTAGCTGGTGGGTCCCAGCAGTCAGGGGGGCGAATTGTTTTTCTGCCCGAACGCACTTCCTTGCGTGCGAAGGTGTAGCTGGTGGGTCCCAGCAGTCGGGGGGAAACGTTTTTTCACGAAATACGGCGGCCCGTCCGGTGGGTCCCTGCTGTTAGGTGGAGGAATCATTATTTTCCGCCTAATAAGGAGGCACTTCCTTGCTGCCGCCGTGGACCCAGCTGTTAGCCTCTCCACGTACAGTCCACGTCCGATGGAAGTCGTTCCTTGACCACGCTGACCACGCCGCGCCGAGAGCACCAGGGCGGTGGACGACGGCGAGGCCTAGGAAGGGACGACGCGAAGCTGGTGAAGAGACGACAGTGGATGCCCACGCGGAGAGGAGTATGAGGGTTCACTTGTTCGGCTGCGGTGTGAGGCTGTCGTCGCCGCAGGGCCTGGCCAGCGGTGGGAATAGTAGGGGTGGTGAGGCCTCCGCGGCAGCACAGCCGGTCACGGGAGGCAGGAGCAGGCGGCACGACCGGCGCTGCTTTGGGCGGCTGGAGCAAGAAGACCAGTGGTTGAAGAAGCACTACGGCCGTTGGATGGACATCGTACAGTCACTGGAGCTAGAATCGTTCATATTGACTAAGTTGACAAAGCCCTCCGTCCCCGTCAACTTAGTAGGCCCACAAGTCAGCCTCCCACCAAGGTGGGTCCCAGCTAGCAGGGGGAGTATTCACTTTTTTGTGCGTAATAAGGAGGCACTTCCGGTGGGTCCGAGCTGACAGCGGGGGGAACGTTTTTTTCGCGAAATACGGTGGCCCGTCCGGTGGGTCCCAGCAGTCAGGGGGAAACGTTTTTTTTTCGCGAAATAAGGTGGCCCGTCCGGTGGGTCCCCGCTGTCAGGTGGAGGAATAATTATTTTGCGCGTAATAAGGAGGCACTTCCTTGCGGCCGCCGTGGACCCAGCTGTCAGCCTCTCCACGTACAGTACTCTTCCGATGGAAGTCAGTCGTTGACCACGTTGACCACGCCGCGCCGAGATCACCAGGGCGGTGGACGACGGCAAGGCCTAGGAAGGGGACGACGCGGAGCTGGGGAAGACGCATCAGTGGAAGCCTGCGCGGAGAGGAGTACGAGGGTTCACTGGTTCGGCTGCGGTGTGAGGCTGCCGTCACTTCAGAATAACAGGGGGTGTGGGTGAGTGGAGGGATGGCCTGGCCAGCGGTGGGAGTAGTATGGGGGCGGTGAGGCCTCCGCGGCAGCACAGCCGGCCACGGGAGGCAGGAGCAGGCGGCACGACCGGCGCTGCTTTAGGCGGCTGGACCAAGAAGACCAGAGGTTGAAGAAGCACTACGGCCGTTGGATGGACATCGTACGGTCACTGAAGCTAGAATCGTTTATATTGACTAAGTTGACAAAGCCCTTGGTACGCTCCAACTTAGTAGGCCCATAGGTCAGCCTCCAAAACAGTGCACCCCAGATGTCAGGGGGAGGAATCATTTTTTGGGCGGCCGAAGCTAAGAATATCTGATATTGAAGAAGAAGCACGACATCCGTTGGATAGACATCCAACAGCCACTGCTGCTAGAACCGTGTGTTGACTATAATAAGTTGACAAAGCCTTGCATACGCGTCAACTTTTTTTAGGGGACGCGTCACTTAGTAGGCCCACAAGTGTGTGGCAGAGAACTTATAGCCCATTTGAGTTTTGTAAGAATGTACAGCCCATTTTTCAATTCTAATGGAATTTACAACAGCCCATTTACAGTTTGTTAAAAGTACATCCCATTTTCTAGCTAGGACAACGATTAATAATTTCAACCAACCGTTGAAGACAGAATTCAATAAAATTTCCCACATTTTGATGGGATCCGAAATATTTTTATCCCGAAATTTCTAGTCAGATTAAATATAAATTTGTATTACGTAAAAATCCAACGAAACATTGCGCGCCCAACAATGAAAATTTAAGATTATCAAAATCCATAAATAATTTCGTGTTTGGTGCATTTTTTTATAGTTACTGCCCAGTTTTTATAATTACATCCCATTTATTATTTTTAAAGCCCATTTTCCTGTTAAGCCTAATGCATCCCTCCTAGGAAAGATTTGCAGCCCAGCGGGGCGGAGAATAACAAGTTGACCTTGCCTGGGTATTCCTCAAAAAGACGTATAGCTGGGCTAGCCATTTTCATCTTGAAAAAATTAGTATCTGGGCTAGATATCTGGCCTGGGCTAGACGGGCCACAGCCCGCCCAGTTAATACCCTGCTCTCCTCTGAACAACAACGAAATCATTGCCAATAAAAACTCTGCAGTGCTCACGCCTCAAAAACACAAATACTGCTCGAGCTGCTTGGTCCCAGCTGTCGGCCGCACCTTGTGCAATTCTCTCGTTTATATTGACTACATAGGTTGACAATGGTGTGGGACCGTGATGTCAGGAAACCAGGGGAAAGCAAAAAAAATTATATAGTTGTACATAACAAGGAGGCACTTGCGTATGTACGGCTATGGCCCTAGTGGGTCCCTAGTGTCATCCAGTCAAAATAAAGTCATCTCCGAATCCTCATGTTCGTTGACGATGTTAACAATGCTCGGCGCCACGGCGTGCGCAACAACTCGAAGGACAACGGAGAGGGCCTCGCGGGCCCTATGGATGGTCTGATACAGCGCCCGCTGCTCATTCAGGAAGCCAGGATCATCGGACACCTATGAGCACCTTCGAGAAACTGAGACGGCATGAAACGGTAAGGCCGCGCTTGGGAGCTCTGGTTTATTTCAAACTTGTATTAACATACAAGTGTAATTTACTCGTCATCGGAAACAACGCATAAAATACAGGCGTAATGAAACCGAGGGCCCGAGGTCTGTAAGTAAAACCGGCGGGTTATGCATGTAATTTGAGAGACCAGTGTATATTTTACGAGCACTGCTATATGGACGACATTACTAGACGATACATGCACGACGTGCGTATCATGCCATCCATGGGCAAGGCCGAAACAGCAGCTAACTGCTGGATTAGCAATCTTCCGAGTGTCGTTCAGCGTTTTTATCGTGTGTGAAGTACTTCCGATATTTTACTAGTCGAAATCGACCAACCAAGCGCCTTCGCCCGAGACCATCTGCTTTAATTTACAAGCGTCAGTTTTACAAGCGGTTTTGGTTGGAAAACGACGATCCAATCACGGCCTAATATCATGAGTTGGTCGGAAGATCATATGGTTTCATGTCTAACCTACCCGACTTGTCATATAGGCTATGAATGAAACATCAGACGATGAACTTCTTAAGCACGGAAACAACAGAAGAGGATGATCTTCTTAACAAGCAAATCACTGGCATTAGATCGACATGCAAAACAATACTAAGCATTATTCTCAGGAGGCACGGTGAACAGCTCGTGATGCCGCATGCCACAACATTCCAAGCTCAACTTTGCAATCGAACACAAGGCCTGGCATTACATAGACAATATTCGGAACAAACTCTTAACACAGGAATATCTCAGCAGAGTAACTATTTACTTCTAAACTGAACACAGGAATAGGAAAAAACACTCGACGCTGCTCACAGCAAGGGCGTCCCACTCAAAAATATCAAATGCATGTCTTCTGGCTAACATCAATGAGCAAATTTTGACAAGGTTTTCCAATTCCAATATATTAAACTAACGTCTTCTTGCTAACATCAATGATTAAACTTTGACAAGCTTTTCCCATTCAAAGTATCTAATGCCTATGATCGTGGAGTCCTGTCGTAGCTTCTTGTACTTGTTTGGGCACTTTTTGCCCAGGGCACTCCACGTGTTGTTAAATTGCCAATGGTCTCTACAGACTAGTCATGTCACCGGTGTCTAATAATACTCTGTAAGCTTCTCGGTCATTCCTTCTGTAATGTAGCACAAACAGTGACTGCTTCTTTCTGCAAAGTGGAACGACGAACTGGACCCAGTAATGCAGCAGTTTGCCTTGGACACATTGGCTCCTTTTGTGCAGTTCAACTAAAATCAAAGTCGGAATAAAACCGAGCTTTTATTTTGATATCCCTATAAGCAACAATAGGTATAAGGGAAACAATTACTGAGAAATAACGGTTGATGACTTGTACTCCCAGAAGAAAAGCATCTATTGATGTACTTTATCTTAATGGGAAACAAAGCAGGAGAGTAGCAATTCTCCATCAGTGTGATTCATTCATATTGACTGAGACATTATCTTAACAATGCCTTGTTTCAACATGTATAAAGAATGACAAAGCAGAAAAGTACCATTCCTAAAACAATGCAACTGATTCATTTTAACAGAGACATTATCTTAACAATACCTTGGTTAAACATGTAGAAAGAACTACAAAGCAGGATAGTACCATTCCTAACAAGTGTTGCAGTTTTGAACTAAGATTTAGTAGTTAATTAATTCTTAGAGTGGCATTGCTTAATTTTACCAGCGGCATTAGATTAACAAAAAGCATAAACAGTTCCAGGGGAGAGTGGGCGCAACAACAGTATGTGCTTCCATCTACTTATAAAGGGGGTGATGCAGAGTTTCTTGTAACAAAGCAACAAGCATCATGTCTGAGTTGGTCCCATTTTTGTTCACTACTTAATGGGAAAAGACAGCAATACAATAGCTTTAATTCAACATTTATTTAAAACAGTACCAAGCAAAGTGTTTCGCGTAGCGAAGCAAAATGTCGCAATAGCAACAAGTTGAATAGATATCCCTGTTTAAACATAGGCAAAAAAGGAATCAATTACTGGCTAATAAAGGAGGATGAAACATGCAGCCACAAAAATGGTAATCCCCCAATCCCTAACAAGTGTTGCAGTTTTGAAATAAGATTCAGTAGTTAATTCTGAGAGTGGCATCAATTACTGGCTTATAAAGGGGGTGATGCTGAATTTGTTGTAACAAAGCAACAAGCATCATGTCTGGGTTGGTCCCATTTTTGTTCACTACTTAATGGGAAAAGACAGCAATACAATAGCTTCAATTCAACATTTATTTAAAACAGTACCAAAACAAGTAGCACAACATCTCAAAGCACACTGCACATCATGTGGTCGAGACCAAGATTTGAAACAACTCGCCACGAAGACTGGAAACAAATCTCGATCTCCTTTTGTGCAGTTCCACCAAAATTAAGCAAAGTCACCGGTGTGACATTCAAGTTGAACTGCACAAAACACTCTTAAAACATAAGTGTTTCGAGTAGCGAAGCAAAATGTCGCAATAGCAACAAGTTGAATCGATAGCCCTGTTTTAACAGAGGCAAAAAAGGAAACAATTACTTGCCGATAAAGGAGGATGAAACAAACGGTGACAGAAAGAAGCATCTAACTTATCTTGGATGGAAAACAAAGTAGGACAGTAGCATTTCTAAAACGGTTGCATTGATTCATATTAACAGAGACATTCTCTTGAAACAACATTCGTTAAAAAATGTAATTTACTTTTAACAGTGGCATTGCTTCAATTTTCCGGCGGCATTCTTAGATTAACAATAGCAAAATAGCTGTACGGGACATGCCAGCACCATGTGCGTCCACACGTATAAATGGGTGATGCAGAGTATGTAGCCAAGCAGCATATATGCGCTAGTCCCATATTTGTTCTCTTTGAACCTTCTTCCTATGTGAGGGCAGCAAATCTAGTCCTGCACAAACTACCCGACCCCCCAGTTTCTTTCCCTTTTCAACAAAGAGATCGGTTCCTTACATATGTGTGTACTGGGTTACCCCCTTTTTCCCTTTTCGACCTACAAAGCGGCTGGATAGCCAGTCTATACTACTTTCCGCCCCTCCTTTCCTCATTGAACCACGTCCTAGATTCTTGCTCCAGCCCACCGCACTCTTCTTTCCTCTTTGAACCAAGACCTAGATTCGACTACAGATCGAAAAAGATCCACATGCAGCTAGACCAACGACGGTTTCAAAGAAACTTATACCTTAGGGTCGTCGGGATGTGGCAAGGCGTGCGGCGGGAGGCCGGATCTGCCCACACTATGTACGGCAGCGAGGAAGAAGGGGTCGGCGGCCCTCCCGCTCATGCGCTGGGTGAAGGAGAACAGCGCAGCCGGCAGTGGATTGTCTCCCTCGCCGAAGGCGATAGAGTGAACGCTGCACCTCCTCCCCTTCCCGGTGCGACGGGATACGGACGCCTCCTTCACCAGCTGTGAGGGGGGAGAGAGAGACAAGAGGCCAACGCAGTCTTGTTTAGATCTGGTGAAGAGAGGGTGAGAGACTGTGAATATAGCAAACCCTAGCAAATGAACGCTGAGCCTCCAGCGTGTAACATATATGTAGTGCAGCGAGCGTGTGGAGAGTGCAAACCCTAGCGAACAAGCACTGAGGCTCCCGCTTATATATATACTACTGTAGTACGGACTGAGCTCCGGTGCCTTCACTGCACCTGCTTTTGGCTGTATGACAGGTGAGCTAGCCACATTTTGGGCCCACCTGTCATAAATCCAAAGGAAGGTGCACTAAGTCAATGAAGCTGCGTCCATATAGTACTCTCGTGTATACGGCTAATATATAGTGGAGTGGTTTTCTTATTCTCTCCATAACAATCGTTTTAAATTGTGTAAGTACGAAACGAAACTCTTTATTTAATGTACAGTGAAGAAAACTAGTACTACTTCCGATGAACTAACGATCCACGCCCACGCGTCCTGTTCGCACTTCCTGTCCTTCACGTGTGGTACACTACCCTCCCTTAAGTGAACAACCACACATGCGCCAAATTATCGGAAACGTGTGAGAGTTGTACAAATAAAGAATTTTAATTTCAATTATCGGAAAGGTTTGAGAGTATTACAAAGTTTGACTTCAGTCAAATCTAATATGCGGAGTAAATAAAAATGGAGGGCTACTACGTCCATCTGGGTTTTTAGTCCACACCATTTTTTAAATCAAAGTTAATAGCTGGACAAATAAAATTACAAGGGAGCTGGAGACAAAGTTGTGAGAAGGCTTAGAAATCAATACAAAACTTATGCTCTTAATACCAACGTCGATCCTTCTTCGAGGAAACATTTGGTTCATAGCCAATTTTGTGATGAAATTGCACCAACGTGAAAGACGACTGCGTCTCCAACGCAACCAAGGTGAACTGACGAAGGATATCATCTTTGTGCATAATAAGCAAAGAGCACTGATGGAAGACAGCTTGTTTTCATTGAAAATCGATCAGCTTCACCAGCCGACGCAACCATGAGGCGCAACCATGAGCATCGATAGGTCATCATGGTGATGCATCATCCATTTGGCATCAAGTTTGGGTGAGGCACCTATGAAGTTCGACAAATCCTCACTGTGGTCTGTTTCTTCTCAGTAATCAAGCTCGAGGAAGGAAGAACCACGTGGCAGAGGACAGTGAGGCGGAACAACAATGGCCATCCAATTTTGTGCAGTTCCACTAAAATTGAGGAAGACATGCCCGGGTATGGAGACACGCATCGCTGTTTCCAAAAATATAAAAAAGGGTTAGCAACGACATCTCAATTGTCAATAAGAATTAATGAAAAGTACACCAACAAACAGAAGCATCATAATTATCTTGATGGGAACTAAACCAGGATACCCGAGAAAAAAAGCATTTCTTCATTTAACCAGTGATAGTACTACCACCATATGGACAATGACCGCACAACCACCATGTACTTTTTGTCGAAACAACATGTATACCTCCACCGAGGCATAAATCAGGACAACTTTTCGAGTGGCATTTCCTCTATAATAGTACTAGTAGGTGATGTTGGACCAGCCGACGAACCCTAGCTACTATGCATGGGGAGCTGGGGAGTAGTCGCATAGAAGAAAACCCGCACGCAGCGACCTGGGGAGCTGGACCAGTACAAAGTTATACCTCAGGTGGGCGAGATGTCGTTTAGGCAGGCGGGCGGGATCTGCCCACACGACGGCAGCGAACAAGGGCGCGGAGGATCTTCGTCCGCGCCAGCGCCGGCTCCGAGAGGACGGTGCGCATCGGCTTCCTCCGTCGCCGACGGCGACAACGTCAACGCTGCACCTCCTCACCTCCCGCAGCGGACGGGATTCGGCCGGATCTGTGACCACTGGTGAGGAGAGAGATAGAGTGGACACTGTCATCTTGTTTTGATATGGAGAGGGTGAGAGAGCGAGACGCGAGAAACTCTATCAAGCAAGAGGCTATAATGGAGTAAAGAAATCTCTCCATAGCAGTGGTTTTAAATAGAATACGCGCGTTCCCGGAAAAAAGAAACGAAAACTGGCGGACAATTTTTTAAGGGTCTGTCTAGGACACATCTAGATGTTGTGGTCTATTTTTGTTTCCTAGGTTTTTTGTTTCTTGTTGCTACATTATATACTTGTGGGAGCTTAGATGTGATATCCTTAAATAACATCTAGATGTGAATTAGACAAACTGATTTTCTAACGTACCAAGAAAGAAAACTCGATAAAAAACGCGCCCCCGCTTCCAGGTCGCGAGAGTCGTCGCGCACACACACATAGACATAGACATGCATATCCGTGTTTACATAAAATTCCATTTCCATTTCCATCTCCATCTCCAATCATATTTGTCCAACTGGCACATAATTTACGTTGTTAATTATATACGCAGCAATATTAACGTACATCATCTCTTGTTTGCGCACGTCCGGACCGTTGCCACGGCCGGTCCTGACCAACCCAAACCCTCTTCATCACCCGCGCGTGCTTCCCGCCTGAAACGGTCAGTGCCGCATTCATGCCCGGCCAGAGCGGACACGACCTCTCACTGGCGCCGGCATTGAAGCGGCGCGCCGGCCGAGAGAGCGTCGCCCGCTCCGCTTCCGGCTGCACGCGGCTGCTCCGCGTTCAAAGGTCGCAATAGCCAGCTACAACATGCATGTAGTTCTTGGGAGTCCGTGTTACAGCTAGCTGTCCTCCCCCAACTCGTCAATCTCTTCCAGTAGTGCTAGTACTCCATGGCGCGATCCATCGACAAGCAGGCGGGAAAGTTATCGTATACTCGGCTTGCGGTGAGTGGCATGCCGAGCGACCGTGTGGGGTCGAGCTGTGGAGGAGGGTGAGACACGAACACGACAGACGTGATTTAAACGTTGGTTTTGCTCGATGGCGCGATCCATTGAAACGAAACGTTGGCTTCTCTCCGTTTCCATTTTTTCTCCGGAAAAATGGAAACTTTCCACTCCATTTTCATTCCTATTCCAAGGTTGCCCCATTACAACATTCCATCAAATACAAAGGAAAACTTACACGCATGCTGATGCATCTCAATGATTCACAGATCATAGCCAATATTTACTTCACAACTAAAGAAAAAAGTTGTGAGAGCGTGTACGAAAGAAAAACTACTGATGGGGTCACTACGACTTAAACCCTAAACCCTAAACATGATTTAATTTCCTGGCCAGGTAGAACCTGTCGAAGGAAAGATGGCTGGCACCCTCAGATCATACGATGCTTTTGTGCAGTTCCACTAAAATCGACCTGAGCGTCCCTGATGGCAAAGATATTGAAGAAGTGTGATTAGAATAATAGTACTGGCACTAGTTCATGAGACATAAACTCATCACAAGTAGAAGCCGGTAGAAGTAGAGAAAGATCGACATGGAGATGGAGCTACGGCAGTGGAGCAAGCCGGCTCCAAAAGGAAGATGGACTACCTGGGACGTCGGGCTGTAGCTAGAAGGGCGGTTGGGACGCGGCATCGGCCCATACCGCGGTGACCCCGATTGGGACGCACCGACAGTGGGTTTTCTCCCTCGCCGATGTCGACCGCGTCTACGCAGAACATTGTTCCCTTCCCCCAGCTGCGGGATCAGGCCCGTCGTTCTATGCTTGTGAAGAGAGCAACCTAAGCAAGCAAGCTTGTAGCTTAGGCTCCTGCTAGTGTATATATAGTGCTTTTCTTTTTCTCTCCATATCAACCATTTTATATTGCGTACGTGTCATTCAAGAGTGAAATGATGGTTGCTTCTTCCGACTAACTTACTGTGTGATTTGACTGCTCCTTAGTGGCCCCTACACGTACTCCCCCTACGTGTATGCAACAGTCACACGTACACATGGACGCAAAAACGCGCGCGACGCCCTAATGCATGCATGTCGAGCACACGACGGAACACACACGGTCACGCTCAAGTGCTCAACCTACACGTGCATGCACACACATACTCAGTCAGGGTGAGCTAGTGACTGTATAAACACCGGAAAATATATATATTGAGCGCAATGAGCGTATTATGAAGTCCACTGACCGTATTTTTACAAATATACAGTGACAGACAGTGTATTTATCTCGTTTGAAATTAAGCCATATTAACCGGAGAGGAGGCAGTATGGACTAGCATTACTTTGATGTGTCCCGTCAACTTGCCGAACGAGGAGAAGGTTGCAGGACGGGAGAAGCTTGCGCGCGGTGGCTCGCAGGACAAGGAGAAACTTTTGACTAATGCAAGCTCTCCCTCGCTCAGGCGGTGGACGTGCAACAGTTAATTCGGTGTCAGATTGCCAGAAGCATACACTATACTACTAGTGCTATTATTGTTCGACTTCCCGAATAGGCGAACAGCCAAGCGCAAAGTTTACTAGTACTACTACTATAGTCTATAAAGGTACGTACTATACTAGTACTAGGAACCGGATGGAGGAGCGTCTGCACTCTTATTATAATTTTAAAATGTGATAAAGCAATCTTCAACACATTTGGTTCTCTTCGAGGGTTCTCGCATGTGATAATGGAAGTTGATTGCATGGAACACTCGCCACAATTCTCGCTTAATTCTGGCTCATATCCTGTTACAAATAGTAGCGCTCGGTAATATTTCCTCTTTTTTTGTTATTCAGCATGTAAACAGGTCAGCAAACCTTGCGGCGCATCTTCGTGCGAACCGTGCTTGCTGCACTTTGAATGTGGCCGAGAGCTGGCTTGATGAAACACCTCGCTTCCTACTTCTTTTTTTGCGGGGTACCTCGCTTCCTAGTGACCAGTGTCTTGGCTGATCGTCCTAAGAATGCTTATATATGAATAAAGCTCTCTCATTTACCCGCAAAAAAGATTAAGCCATATTAACCGGAAAGGAGGGAGTATGGACTAGCACTACTTTTTGGTGTGTCCCGTCAACTCGCAGAACGAGGAGAAGCTTGCAGGACAAGGTGAAGCTCGCTTACGCCTTTTGACTAATGCAACCTACCCTCGGTGGACATGCATCAGTCCATTCGGTGTCAGATTGTCAGAGGCATACACTGTAGTACCCAACATGCGGAGTACCATCATTGTTCGACTTCACGAAGAGGCGAAGAGCCAAGCGCAGTAGTACGAGTAGTACTACTACTAGAACCGCATGGTGGAGCGTCTGTACTCTTATTTTTTATCTCTGATAAAGTACACGTTTATTCCGGAGAAGGGCGGAAAACGGCAGCCCAACATGTAATGAATGATATCGATCAACCAACCATGCTCGAATATATCTTGGCCTCCGTGCGAGCCCGTCTGTGTGTTCTCGCTCCTCGTCTCTCTCAAGGAACGGCGGGTTGGCTCTTTGCCGTCAATTGAGATCGGTTTGCTCACACTCCTGTCCCACATGTCAGTGATATGCCAAGAGGAGGTGCGTTGACCGACTGGCCATACGCGTACTTGGTTTTGCACCTTCATACTACTCCTCCCTCCGTCACAGTTTACAGGGCGCGCTTCATTATGATGCATTTCTCTCAATGCATTTCCACCACCAGAGAGACTTTAGACGCGTTTGGTTTAATGCTCAATTAATTAGGGCGTGGTAACCGCAATCAAGTCCACAATTTTCTCTCCATGTACTGTACTACTACGGAGTGGAGTAAGTGCATGCATGTGTGTACCCGGGGTGGAAGCACTGCATGCATGTGTGTACGCATTATTCCCTCTAGTAATAGACGCCGTGCTATAACTACCAATGCTATTTTTCAGGCCGATCGCTAGTCGCCTTGGTCCCACAGATTTTTTTTCTTTTTTCTGAAGCGCGCTGTATAAACAGTGACGGATGGAGTAGTATGAGCGGATTCAAAGAAGAGCGTATTGATGGTTGCTTCTTCAGAGCAACTTACAGTGGGAAAGGTGGGGCTTATGATTTGACTGCTCATTACTCACTATTAATGCGGCGCAACGACCGGGCTGAGTCTCCCATGCGGTTGTGCACTACCCCCTCGGTTCTTAAATATACTCCGGAGTATTTGTCTTTCTAGAGATTTCAACGAGTGACTACTCAAATATTTGTCTTTTTAGAGATTTCAAATGGACTGGCACATACGGATGTATATAGACATATTTTAGAGTGTAGATTCACTCATTTTGCTCCGTATGTAGTCACTTGTTGAAATCTCTAGAAAGACGAATAGAATATTTAGGAACGGAGGGAGTACACATACGAAGCAAAATGAGTGAATCTACACTCTAAAATATGCCCGTTTGAAATTTGTAAAAAGACAAATATTTAGGAACGAAGGAGTATAATTTTGTGCATGGCACATGGACCCGGATGATGAAGAGGCTTCTGGCAATGCTATCAAGCTTCCATCATTTGTTTACATAATTGACGTACTATACAAATAATTTTCCAGCGACATGAAATTGTACAATGGTGTGAGCTTTCAGCTTTTGTTTCGCGTGTCTTGCCATCGATGCTCTTTCGGAAACAATAAAAAACTAACTTCCTTGCTAATGCATGTCAATTATTAGCAGATCAGAGCTAATAATTACATCACAACTGAAGACAGAGTTGTGAGAAGGTGTTAAATTAAAATTGATCCATGCTTTCATTGGCAGCAACGTCCCCCCAGCTCTGTCTAAATCAACAAGGCATGTTGGGAAAAAAGTAGCTGTCTGGAGCATGCAACATTCCGATCATTTTGTGCAGTTCCACTAAAATAGAGCTGAGCGTCCCTGTTCCAAAGATATTAAGTGTGATTACGATAATAGAGGACTGCTGATGAAACAATAAACACACAAATAGAAGCCGGTCACCTTTGCAGTCTCTCTTAAGACTAACTAGTTGGAGAAGATTAGGCTCGGAGTTGGATGAGGAGGATAGAGCAAAACCAATCTCCCTTTGTGCAGTCGCACTGAAATGTAGAGACGTTGCCCGTGTGACATTTTAGTACAACTGCACAAAACACTCTTAAGAAAAAAGTGATTTGTGCAGTTCACCAAAAGGTCGCAATAGCAACGAGTAGAAAGGAAACAATTACTGGCCAATAACAGTTGATGACACATGCGACGACAAAAAAGAAGCATATTCCTTGTCCTAAGGGAAGATAACAACACGGTTGTGTTTGTCTAAAACGGTGTGAGGACGAGAATGCAATATGGAAAGTACGCCGGACGAGCTACGTTTTGGGCAAAGAACTATGGAAGATCCACATGCAGCGACGTGGGAAGACGGGCAGTGGAGCAAGGCCGGAGGGGATACCTGGAGGTCGTCGGGATGTAACTAGGTGAGCGGCGGCGGGCGGAATCTGCGAGCAGGTGGCGTAGGCCCTGCCGCGCCGGAGCTTGGTCAGAGAGAACGGCGTGTACCGCAGATCGGGACGTGCTGCCTCGGCGCCGTCAAACGGAGATACGATGCACTTCCTCCCTTTCCCCCGGCGGACGGGGTGCGGCCGGATCAGTGACCAACAATGAGAGAGAGAGGCCACTGCACTCCCTTTCCCCGGCGGACGGGATGCGGCCGGATCAGTGACCAACGGTGAGAGAGAGAGAGGCCACCGCAGCCTTGTGTGAGATACTCTGAAGAGCGACAAACCAGGCAGGCAGGCTCCATTGTATATAGTGAGCGGACTACCTTTTTCTCCTTAAAAATCGTTTTATATTCTGTGTACGTGCCATTGAGCGCTATTACTTTATTTAAAAATAATGCGACAACGCGTCAAGTCAAACTTTGTTTCGTGCACGCGTGGTACACGACCTCCCTAGGTAAGCAACCGCTACAGGCGTTCAAATTAGCACGTGGGCTGCCATTTCGTAAAGAAATGAGCTCCACCGTGTACCCGCGCGGGTGTGGCTGGGCACGAAGCGTGAGTACGTGCACGGTGCACCTATTCTCTTCTTGTATACGTACACCACCTACGTGGGGTTGTGTGAGAGAGATACAAACCTAGAGAGATATAGTGTGTGGGTTCTTGAGAGTTTTTTTGGGGGGGGGGTCAATCAAAAAATGTAACATATGCAATGTGTGTGAAATAGAGTCCTGGATATAACATATATATAGAGGGGGCGATCCACGAGAAGAGAGTGGAGGTATCATCGGCTTGAGGTGTCCATAGAATCGAAGAGAGGGATGATGTGTGTGTGTGTGCGCGCGCGATCGATAAAGAGTGCCATCGAATTTGTGTGTGCCCACGTCAAAGATATAGAGTGGCTGGCCTACTGGAACGTGAGATGGGACATGTGCAGTTTGTCTCTGTGGCATGGATACCTACCTGCAGCGCTCGACTATCGGTGTGTGGTGGGGGAAGAGGGAGGCCCAATTAACTATAGAGGTACAATGGCTGGTATATGTGTGGAGGAGGAGAGAGGCCTACCTCATGTATTAAGGAGATCGATCTGCCTCATGTATTAAGGGAGATCGATCGGCATCCATGCATATGTGCAGGAGAGGAATAAGGTTGGGAGAGAGACAGAGCTAGAGTGTTGGAGGGGGTGGTAGTGGAGTTGCTTCTAACAAATGGTGGGATAGGCTTGCTAGACAAACGGAGGGCACGCCCGCAATATCAATAAGAGAGGAGATGGCTGCTTGTTGTCTGTGCACGTGCGTGTGAGAGACGGGTCAGGAGGCATGCACGAATGATGAGGGGGGACGATGTGGCTGTGGTAAGCAGACGTAACTACATAGGAAGATCAATCGCCCTTTGTTAGAGAAAGGAGAGACATAACTTGTGAGGTACGTCGATCGATGGGGGGGTAGTTAAAGTCGATCTAGGTATATGTTGGGAGATCGATCGGTATACATGCATGTGTGTGTTAGAAGCAAATGAGGCACGAGGAGAAGGATAGAGAGAGAGGGATGCATGTAGGAGGTGGTACGAGAGGCATACTATATCGAGGGGGGAGGAGTGTGCGAGTACGAGAACGATGAAAAGAGTGGTGGGAGTGAGGCATGGACGGTGACAAGAGAAGAGGGGAAGCTTGTGTTTGTGCTAGGCACACCTGGCTAGAGAGGCATATCGATCGATGTGTGCCGTAAAGAAGGAGCTGGGGGGCCTACACACACCGTGGGTGAACGACCTAAAGTGAAAAGACGAATTTGCGCGATGGAGCTAGAGAATGCTGAGGGAGGGTGAGAGGGATGCGGGCGTGTGCATGCACAAGAGAAAGTTAGCGCTAGCTACAAAGATAAGAGGGTTGTGTGGGTGTAAAAGACGAATAGAGATCATATATACTTCATTATAAAAAGCGAATTCGGATATTTGAAGAATTTATCATAGTGTTTCAAACCGACGCATGTGTGAATATATATAACGGTGATACACATGGTGTGGTTATGAACATGTTATACTACATTTAATATATTTTATCTCTACTCTTATAAAAAACGGAGTTGTTGATGATGGTGTGCCTGCCATCCTGCATTATAGGCCGTCCGATTTATATCTGGCGGATAGCAAGGAAACTATGATGGTTGAAGTTGGCAACAATCATGATTGTAGATTCTTATTGAAATAGAGAAACGAATTCAAATTTAGTTCGAATTGCAGCGGTAGTATAGACATTTGGAATGCACTAAAATGTTGGTATGAGTAGGTTACATGCATTATACAGCAAGCGAAAAAATTTAATCGGACATAACATGGATTCATACTCCCTCCTTCCATCTATATAGGGCGTAATGAGATTTTTAAGACCGCCTTTGACTATTGACAAGATTAATAGTACATGACATGCACAATGTGAAAATTATATCATTGAAAGAACCTTTCACAGACGAATTTAACGGTGTGCTTTGTGTAAGTTGCATGTCATATATCATTGCTCTAATATTTGGTCAAAGTTAGCATCGAAAAACGCATTAGGCCCTATATAGATGGAAGGAGGGAGTAGCTTTGAATAGCATTTGTATAGTAAAATGGGGCAAGACTCTCTCTTTGTGTGGTGTGAATAGTTTTATTTTTTTCGTTTTCTTTTTGGTTGAGGGAAGTGCGAATTGATTTGGTACGTACAAGTACAATATTACTACACGTTAGGCTTGTCCCTAAAATTCAACCCGCGTCTTGTTATATCCCGAAAATTCAGATATCGTGCTCCCAAAACTGTCACCTCCACAACCCGCGCCTTGCTATCCCGAAATTACAACGCGCGCAAAAACCCCTCCAGCTGCCAAATCCCGACACGCGAAATCCCCCTTCTAACCCTGAGCCGAAAGGGCCGCTAGTTTAAATCGGTGGGGGGGGGTACTTTTGTAACACACCCTACATTTTGGACAAGCGCGTCCCTAAGTCATGCTTCACCCCCTCCCATCGCCCCCTTTTCGCCATTCAAAATCCCAGGCCGCCATGACCTCTCCGCTCCAGCCACGAAACCCCACCCTCCTCCGTCCGCCACGTCACCGCTGCCCAGCCGGAGCCTCTTCCCCGACGACGTCGTCCACCGCAACAGCTCGACGTCCCTTGTCCACCTCCTCGGATGAGGATCCGTCGTCCATCTCACTGTCCTGCCGGTTCAGCCGCCCCGTCCTCCACCTCCAAGGAGCTGCTCCGACGATCGCCTTGTCTATCGCGGCTGCTCCATCCCCACAGCCGCCTTAACCTGCTCCACCGGAACCGCAGCATCCTCACCGACTCCTCGGACGAAGCCGAGGCCTACTCGGTGCCACCGAAGAGGTTGTACACTCATCGCATCGCACCTTCTCCTTAACTCGACCTCCCGGCGCCGACGGTGCTCCATCCCGCACCCCCATGGAGCGGCTACCTTGAAGCCGGCGCCGCGGGCGACATCTCCATGGCGGCGTCCATACCAGCCGGATCTGCTGCTGCTCCGGCTCTCGCTCGATCGCTCGCTCGCCCAGCTGCTGCTGCTGCTCTCCCCCTCGCTCGTGCTGCTGCTCTGCTCTGATTAAGCCACACTTCAGTCGACTGAAACGACTTTTGGGTCAGTCGATTTTCAGGGGTTGGGGAGCTCGCCGGAGTTAAGGAAGAACCACCCGCAGCGGGGACGGGGGCTCGCCGGAGAGGTACCCCACTATCTATCTTAGGGTTCAGGGTGGGGGGCGGGGGGCCTAGAGGGCTAGCCGGGGCGGCGGTGGCGAGTTGTTTTGGGGCGGCGAGGCGGCGCTGGGGCCGGCGGCTCGGCCGGTGGTGGCTGGTGCAGGTTGAAGATGAACTGCATGCCCTCCCTAAACTACATGTCAAGTGCCTCTCTGCTACCATTGCGTTCAGTTTCGACAGTAGCATTCAGATTCCACAGTAAATTTCAGTTTCGACAGCTAAGTTCAGAGTCAACAGTTTTTACCTGATCTGTTGTAGGGAGGTGGTTTTTGGTGATGTTAATTTTACATCCATTTTACATCATCTATTGGAGATGCTATTAGAATCCCACTTGAGATTGACGATGTCTGTCTTGTGCTGCTTCAGCCTTGACGTCTTACGGCTCACCGGAGCTGCTCCAACGACAGAACGATCCATCACAATAGAGCAGTGCCCTGGACGCCGTCTACAGATTCCTTAGATCTTCCTCCACACCTCCGACACCCACCTCTGCCTCAACTGCTTCAGCGACCAACCCAATGATGCTGAGGTCGAAACGGCTACGGCAAAGAGGTTGTACACTTGCTGCATCACTTATTACTATACATTCACGTCGATCCATTAGGGCTATTTTGGTTCAACGGAAAAACGTCGATCCACTGGTTGTTACCATCACTCTAAATTTCTGCATGCTCTCCTTACATAATCTCACCATATTTTTTTCGTATGCATGTCAGATATTGTACACAGTCATGCTGAACATGTAGAGAAAAAGAGAAGAGTTTTGCGCGGCAATACAATGTCATGCAGACATCGCTCCATGGTGGCTTCAATGGCAAACCCTCCCCACCCCTCTCCAGATTGTAATCCAGAGGAAGATATCTGTTCTGAGGCGGATTCAGACGCTGCTGACCACTCCTATTTACCCCCAAGGTGTTTGCTCTACCTTGGCATGATGATGTTAGTCATATCATGCATATGTTGCCTTGCAGTGCCTACTTTTGACATCATATATGTCATCTGCTTAGTTTAGACATGTTCTGTAATGCCACCTGTTTAGTTTCTATATCATATATGGGAATTATGCAGTCTCATGTCTTTTAGCCAGCCATAATATATGTGAAATGTGCAATGCCATCCTGTTTAACCAGGCATCATATATTTGAATGATATCTTGCCCATCCTTTTCTTCATTACATTTCCATTTGTCGACAATGTTTGTACATTAAACTACTCTTCCTGTGAATCAGCCATTTGGGTGGGAGATGGAAAAATCTGGAGTGAAAACAAGGCCTTCAGAGCAGACAGTGCTACCTGTCGAAGCAGATCTCTTGTTGGGTCCCGATAGCTCCTCAGAGATGGATTCAGAGACAGATGACCAGTCCTATTCCCCCACTGAGGTGTATGCTCTAACTTGGCACGGTTATACTGCTCATATCATGCATACGGTGTCTTGCATTGCATAGTTTAGACATCATATACACAATATTCAACACCATGTTCTTAGTTCAGACATCATATCGAATGCCCTCTGTTTAGCATATAAATCACATATGTGAATTAAATGATGCGATCCTGATTACTTAGATAACATGTAGGTGAATTATGTCATGCGATCCTGTTTAGTTATTCATCATATCTTTGAATTATGTTATGCTATGCTATCCAGTTTAGATAGACATCATATATGTGAAATTATGTCATGCTATCCGTTTTAGTTAAACAATATACATGTCAACTATTTCATGCCCTCTTTTTTCCACACTATCTATTGCATCTGTCTCTCATACAATGTCTGTACATTCAACTATGTTTCCTGTTTATCAGCCATTTGAATTGGAGCGGGTGATGCCAGTATCTAGCGGACTAAAAACACGGTCTTCAAATAAAACAGTGCTACCTCTTGGTGGAGATAGCACCCCGGTTGTACATGCACAAGAACCAGCCCTACCACACATAACCCAAACTCTCGCAGATTGTACCCCTACTGCGATGGACAGAGAACCAGCTTCACCCAATCTAACCCCAACCCCAGCCGATAGTAACCCAGTTCCTGTTGACACAGCACCATCTCCACCACAGAGCTCCCAAACAAGAGCAGTTAGTAAGGCAGCTCCAGTGCCCAAAGGGCCAGTACTATCACGGCGAACCCCAACTCCACCAGTTAGTACGCCTATTCCTGTGGAGGAAGCACAACCAGCTAGTCGTAGTTTAGCATCTATCGCATTTGATGTTGTTAAATCGTATGTGCGTATCTTCCCATCTTGGAAATATTATACTGAAGATGAAGGAAAATGCCAGTTGCAGGTGTTTGTCCAGGAGTTATGTGTAAGTAATGTTATTCATGGCAATTACTTTGCTTCGTCCCATACATCCTACCTCCATGATGGTTATAATACAGCAAATTTTCCCATTTTTCTCTATAGAGAAGGACCGATTTGGAAACTCAGGATGAGGTAACCTGTGCTAATACCTCTGCTATCTTCAAGAATGCTTGGTGGCAGTATCGGAATTACCTGAAGAAAACGTACTTCACCGGCAAAGAAACTCATCAAATTCCCTTACGTTCTCCTGAGACACATTTACTGGACGATGACTGGGAACGCCTTGTTCTGTACTGGTCCCGAACCAAGAATGTGGTAAGGTCTATGAGCTCATTTTCTATTTTTAAGTATTATATTCTTGCGTCTTACTGTACTCTGTTCATGTAGAACAAGTGCCTAAACCTGAAGAACAACTGTTCTAATTTAAGATTCCATTGCTATCATAGTTCAAAAAAGCGCTAGGCGTTAATTGTGCGTTTTGCCACCGCCTTGCGCTTTACTGACCAAAGCGCATGCTTATGCGCAGTTATGCATAGATTATGCGTAGTTATGCGCAATGCGTTTTGCCAACGCCTAGAGCCTAGGCGCGCTTAAGCGCTCGCTTAGGCGCGCCTTTTTTAACTATGATTGATTTGCTCTTGTATCACTGTATTTACTCATACAAACTTATTTTTAAATTGAAGGATCCAATCGAAACTCCAATGGCACAGCAGGTATGTTCACGCATGTTTCTTTAACAGGTTTGCTCTTATCAATAGCTCTGTTGATTTCAATTTCAATTGTGTATACAGTTGACTTTCATATCATGCACATTACTAGCATCACAACAGAGCCAATAGTGTTGTTGTACATGTAGACCCGTGGTACCCATCTGAAATCTTGTTGTGCCGTGTAGTTTCCCACGCTTTGTATTCTTTCACTGCTGCTTTGTCTTGAACTGATATGATTTGAACCGTGTCTCTATTTTGATTTGGCAAGACAATACAGTGACCATAGGACATAGATATATGTTTGTTTGATGCTTTTATTATGTACTAGTACTTGGCAATAGAAGACTTGGTAGTTTAATCCTGTCCACCTTACTAATGAACTGGTTCACCGAAATGAGTTTCATATACTAGTACATGCTAAACTTGTTATGTGTCGGCTTGTTTCTTCTTTTAGAATGCTGACAGAATATTGGGGAAGAGTGCCTTATTAAGCAATGATAAAGGAAGTAATGCAGATAAGGTTCAGGATAGTGACACATCCTTGTTGGTCTCCAACAAAGCTGATAAAACAGCTAAGGAAGACTATCTTGAAGACAGCGATACAACCCCAAAGTCCTGTCTTGGTTTATTGTTCGAGTTACTGGTCACTACCGCTTGCACAAGCTATTCAAACTCACTGTCTGAATTAGTTCGGTTTCTTGAGTCTCAACTACAAGCTGAAAGACATCGATCAGCTGTGATGCGACAAGAAGCGGAAGGACTGCGGAAGTCCCTAGAGCATTCAGATGCATACTTTCTGGTGCAACAGCAAGCCTTGGAGGATTTTAGCGCCAAACAGGACAAAGCTAATCAGCTTGCTAAGCTTATTGCCAGCATGGTGGATACCCAGGATAACGTTTCTTGAGCTCTTCTAAAGTTGTTTCAGTTATGTTCTTGTTTTGCTGCCGCGTTTATTTGCACTGGTGGCCAATTTTGACGGCCAGTGTATGTAATGTGTTGCTTTGTTCCCTATATTTGCACTGGTGGCGAACTTTGATGCCCAGTGGATGTAATATGTGTAATAGCGGTAATAGGCTAGCATTAATTGCTTGCTTATTTATTTCCTTATTGTCTTGTTTAGTTGTTTGCTTGTAGTCACTGCAATTCTTTTTCTGTTTTTTTCTAGTGGCCACAATAGCCTATTTTTGGTAACTAGGCCAAAATAATCATGGCAACACACGGACTGTTGTAACCATGGGCCTCCTGCAGGCCGTATGATCCATGGGCCTTCGTCCGGCCATAGCATCCATCGGCCTTCTATACGGGCCTTAGGGTCCATGGGCTTTCTACGGGCCGTAGGGTCCATGGGCCTTCTACGGGCCGTACGATCCATGGGCCTTCTACGGGCCGTACGATCCATGGGCCTTCTACGGGCCGTACCCATGGGCCTCATACGGGCCGTAGGATCCATGGGCCTTCTACGGGGCGTATCATCATTTCGCCAATCATGGCCCGCACTATTCGTGGACCATAACGGGCCATTAATAGGCCGTATTTGATAACTCTATGAAAACAGCCCAACGTTTTTTTACATGAAAACGGCCCAACGTATTAACGGTCCGTAAACGGGCCGAGTGTAACGACGGGCTGAATTTGGCCCACAAGCAGAAAATGACAGTAACGGGCCGTATGTAACCGAATGCTGCAAATGAGCCCAAGAATCAATGGGCCCTGAGAAGGCCGAATGATAACTTGGGCTGGAAACGGAACAATGGAATAACGGGCCGTTAATTGGTATAAAGTGATACACTGTTCATTACTGGCTAGTTTCACCACGGGCCGTTAATGGGCCAAGAGTTCCAAAGGTCCTCATACGGGCCAAAGAAGTCATGGCCCACACATGGGCCAGAAGTTAAAACGGGCTAAATCATATTGGACGGCCCAGATGACGCTACTAGGCCTAATTCGGATAGGGCATAACGGGCCCTGGGTTAGCGGGCTGTAAATGGGCTATATGCGAACATGCCGTTAACAGGCTTTCCGTGGGCCGGCCCGCCACCTTTTGACCAAGTCAAACGGGCCGGCCTTTTCACAGGAATGGGCCTCTGTTGGGCCGTGCCACGTGTCGCCGTATCATAGGCGCCTTCGGTCCAATGAGCGGATGACATCTGTCCCAACGGTGAGCCGGCACGTGTTTCCTACAGCCAATGATGATTTTACACGTGGAAAATCCCCAATGTTCGGGGCTGTTAACGGGTTATCGGATCCATGTAACGCTCACGATGCGGCTATATCTCCCACGTGTCGAGGCATGACTTGGAGGCATAACCGCATGGTGGTTTTGTCACAAGAAGGGTCATCTTCACACAATCCCATGTAATGAACAAGAATGGGATAAAGAGTTGGCTTATAATCGCCACTTCACACAATACATAAATTAAACATACATCATTCAGAGTACAGTCAAGGTCCGACTACGGAACCGAAATAAAAGAAGACAACCCCAAATGCAAGATCCCCGATCATCCCAACTGGGCTCCACTACTGATCATCAGGAAACGAGACATAATAACGACCAAGGTCCTCGTCGAGCTCCCGCTTGAGCTCGGTTGCATCACCTGCACTGGTATCGTCGGCACCTGCAACTGTTTTGGTGGAATCTATGAGTCACGAGGACTCAACAATCTCACACCCTCGAGATCAAGACTATTTGAGCTTATGGGTAGGAAAGGGGTAATGAGGTGGAGCTGCAGCAAGCACTAAGAAAAATATGGTGGCTAACATACGCAAATAAGAGCGAGAAGATAACAACGCAACGGTCGAGAAGCTAGAAGTGATCAAGAAGTGATCCTGAAACTACTTACGTTCATACATAACCCCAAAACCGTGTTCACTTCCCGGACTCCGCTGAAAAGAGACCATCACGGCTACACACGCGGTTGATGTATTTTTAATTAAGTCAAGTGTCAAGTTCTCTACAACCGGACATTAACAAATTCCCATCTGCCACATAACCGCGGGCAGGGCTTTCAAAAGATAATACCCTGCAGGGGTGTCCCAAATTAGCCCATCATAAGCTCTCACGGTCAACGAAGGATATTCCTTCTCCCGGGAAGACCCGATCAGTCTCGGAATCCCGGTTTACAAGACATTTCGACAATGGTAAAACAAGACCAGCAAAGCCACCCGAATGTGCCGACAAATCCCGATAGGAGCTGCACATATCTCGTTCTCAGGGTACACCGGATAAGTCAAGCTATGAGTAAAACCAGGACTCGAGTTTCCCCGAGGTGGCCCCGCAGGCTGCTCGGTTCGGACCAACACTCAGAGGAGCGCTGGCCCGTGGGGGGGGGGGGTTAAAATAAAGATGACCCTTGAGTCCGCGAAACCCAAGGGAAAAATGCTTAGGTGGCAAATGGTAAAACCAAGGTTGGGCCTTGCTGGAGGAGTTTTATTCAAAGCGAACTGTCAAGGGGGTCCCATAAATCACCCAACCGCGTTAGGAATGCAAAATCAAGGAACATAACACCGGTATGACGGAAACTAGGGCGGCAAGAGTGGAACAAAACACCAGGCATAAGGCCGAGCCTTCCACCCTTTACCAAGTATATAGATGCATTAATTAAGTAAGAGATATGGTGATATCCCAAAATATTCATGTTCCAACATGGAACCAACTTCATCTTCACCTGCAACTAGCAATGCTATAAGAAGGGCTGAGAAAAAGCGGTAACTTAGCCAAACAACGGTTGCTAGGAAAGGATGGTTAGAGGCTTGACATGGCAATATGGGAGGCATGATATAGCAAGTGGTAGGTAGCGCGGCAAAGCAGTAGAGCAAACAACTAGCAAGCAAAGATAGAAGTGATTTCGAGGGTATGGTCATCTTGCATGAGATCCCGCAAGGAAGAAAAATGAGTCCATGAAGAAGACAAACGGACATAGTCGAACGAATCCTCACAACTCCGGAACGAAACCGAAGCTAACGAGAGAAGCAAACCGGAAAGAAACAAACAACATGATAAACAACCATCACATAAACATGGCATGATGCACAATCAAGTATGATGCATGTCCGATTTCATGAGCATGGCATGGCAAAGTGCAACAAACAACACTACAAATTAAGTGGAGCTCAATATGCAACGACTTGCATATTGACGAAACACCACATCCAAGTTATTTAGTTTGCTCTCGTTTAGGAACAAGACAAGATTAAATGTTGGTTAACATGGCAAGAGGTGAAGCATAATTAATCTAACTATTTAGGCAAGTTTAAATGAGGTCGGAAACATCAAACAATATTTCTGGAAAATCCCCATAGGCATAAATAGCAATTTAAAGGAAACAACAATTATAAACATTTTTAAATGTTGTTATCATGATGCGGATGACAATGCAAGTTTTGTGCCATTTTATGAAAATGTTGACATGAGCATGTTATGAAGCATTTATCACCGTGGCGGAAAGAAAAGGGTGTCACGGCGACGAATCCGAAAATGATGCCACGGCAACATATCGGTTCCGGTAGCTCATGGAGATACCAGTTCAAAAGGAAGTGTGCAGATGTGCGGAACATGCTAGACATGGTGGGGTGCTCCCGACTACCGGGTTCCCACGGGTTAGTGGCATGGAAACGAGTGACAAATCGGACACGGTGCAAACATGAGCATCTCATTCATTCGTTCACGGGCGTCGTCTCGGGGTTATACCTTTGAAGCGTGTATTTTCGAAACGGATCAAGTTCGGCGGTAGTGGAAATAGTCGTTCACGGATTGTCGAGGGAAGTAGTGGTACACGACGATGGTAGTGGAAGTAGTGGTACATGGCGACGGTAGTGGTACATGTTTTCGTAGATGTTAGGATCGTCAGTAGAGGTACTTGTCGCATCGCCCGGCGTATTCGTACACGTTCGAAGTGGAAATTGGCATATCCATGTACTTGGCGTTCCGATGTGGTAGTCGCTTGAGCGTCTGACAAAGCGGTACTTGGCGGTCTTCGAAAACACCGGTAGTCGCTGTACGCGTTCTTGGCGATTTCGTAGACGCGGCAAGGGTACTTGACGCATCCACGAAAGGGTCTTGGCGTCCTTGGCGGATGAAGACCGCGATGCGAGGTGGTGGCTTGGGGTTGAACGACCGAGGCAAGGTGGCGCAGGAAGGCGAGGCTGGCGCAGGAGCTTGAGGGCGCGGGTGGCATGGTGTTGAGCGACGAGCTGCTGCTGCTCGATGCAGACAGAGGCAGCCAGGGGACGCGGAGGAGGCCGGGAAGACGGGGATGAGCGCCCAGGTGCAGAGGTCGCGAGGTCGTCCGAGCTTGGCGCGGATCCAAATGGCGAGGCCAGCGCGGGACTTGGTTCCGCCAGTGGAAGAGATGAACGGCGCGGCGGAGCTCGGGGAGACCATGGCGCTTGGAGCTCCTGTTGGTGGCGACGAAGAGAGGCGGCGGCGCTCCTAGCAGTTGACGAAGAGGGGATGGCGGAGAATGGAGCGGCGACAGGGTGGCAAGGCGGTCAGAGGAGTCGCCAGAGTAGGCGCGGAGGAAGGGCTCCGGCGAAGGGGACGTCGAGGGCGAGCCGGGTCGAGGGAATCGGGCGCGGCGCTGCTGTTCTCTCTCTTTCTCTCTTGCGGCGCACGGGAGGGAGGAAGGGATCGAGAGATGGGGATCGAGCAGGGCTCTCCCTGGCTCGATGCATGCGTGTGTGGGTGGCGGCGGAGGGGAACGAGAGGGGTTGAGGGGTCGAGCGGCTAGGGTTAGGAGGGTTAGGTGGACCGGCGCTGGTTGGTTAGGCCCAAGAGGCCGGCTGGGTTGCAAGGCTGCGCTCTCTCTCTCCCCCTCATATTTCTTTTAAAAGAAAAGAAATTAGAGAGAAGAAAAGAAAGAGAGGGTTAGGGAAAGAAGTTGGACATGGGGATTATTTTTCCGGACTCACAAAAATGTGCTTGTTCCGAGAAAATAGAAAAGGCCATGATTAAAAGATTTAAATTCAAACTCATTTGATTTGAATTCAAATGATTTGAATAGGAAGTGAGGGTTGGGAAGGTCCAAAAATGTTCGGATTTTTGGTGGAGCTCCGGAATATGATGAAAGAATATATGGCAAGGTTGGAGACCAAGAATTAAGATAACAAAGGCATTGGGATAATTTGCAAGTGTGTTATGGTGATTTCCAAATTAAAGAAATATTTAATATAGCTCCCTAATATTGGGAGGATATGTTATAAAGAGAAGTCACCCTTCCCTCGATTTAAATAGATCAACCATCTATGCAATTTATTAGTTGAGTTGAGAAGCAAAGATTAATATGGAAGTCTTCTGAAGCGTTGGTCTTGGGGCGTTACAACACTCCACCACTACAAGAGGATCTCGTCCCGAGATCTAGGATGCCACTACAGAGAAACGGAAGAGGAAGAGGTAAAACAAAGTTGCTTCCTTGACAAAAGAGTGAAACCAACGAACCCGGAGAGGTTGGACAACTCCAAGGAAAGAATACAATGGAGATGAACGAAGTTGAAAACACTCCGTTAGAAAAGAGGAACAAGGAACATTGCGAGAACCTTGTAGGTTGAAGGACATGAAACAAGAGCTTAACGGATCAAAAATAATATGAAAGAACACCGGTAGAAAAGAGAAACAAGGAACAAGAATGACATAATTTGGACAGCACTCCGGTAGAAAAGAGAAGGAAAACTTGATAAGATGGAAAGAACTTGAAAAGGGAACACCACACTCCGGTTAAATAGATTAGTAAGGAAAAGAACATGATCTTGGCAAAACGAGATGACGAGTCGAAGAGAGTAGCATCACAATGCCTCCGGAAGAAATGAAAGAATGGAATGAAAAGAACGGAGAAGAAAAACAACATGTTCTACTTCAAGTGAATTTGAGAGAGCATCCTTAAAAAGAAGGATAGAACGGAGTTGTTGAAAAGTCAACAACGAAAACAATAAGCTGCTTGTGGGCTTATGAAAACATCTCAAAACTTGAGGTGAAATTCTGCCACTAACGAAAACAGCTGCTTGCTTGAGATCAACGAAGAGATGAAAACTTCTCTCGCCGAGAGGATAGGAGAAAACTTGGATCATTGATAAGCACCATAATTAGCAACATTCCTTAGGGAAGACTTTAGGTGAAATCTTTACCAAGATAACTCCAGTGGAGGGATTGATAGGTTGAGACAATCTCCTGAATGAAGAGAAAATGATGGATTTAAAATATCTCATTCTTGACAACTTGAATCACGAAGGAAAATTATCAAGAATGACATAACACCGTCTCAAGACATAAGGTAGAAAGAATTGCACTTCGGAATGCAACATGAAGAATACTTGAATTCCTCAAAACAAACATGTGTTGAGCACCCTGTTTAATTTTGAGTATAGCTTGGCGGATCATAACTTCGAGAGAAACCTTGAAGAACAATTGAAGAATTAAAAGAATCCTTGATGAACCACCATGTAGAGCCTCCATGGAGAACTCCGGTAATAAAAGGATGATAAAAGGAAGAGAAGTTGAAAACACAAGGTGGAGCCTTGAAATGATTTAGATGGAGCTTCGCGATGATGTAACCGAGAAAACTTGGAACTCCGAAAAAGAAAGATGAGCAATTGAAACCAAGAATTTTGATGAACCTCCGGAATAAGGAATAGAATTTACTCGATGAAACAAGAATAAGAATTACATTATGCTTATCCTTCACCAATTAAATTGATGACAAGCAATGGATTTGGCATACTACTTATTCTCGTAGAAAGGATTAAGATAGATATGGCGCAAACTTGGGAAGGTCTTCAATGAGCCACCGGTAGGATTTAACCAACGAATAAATTGATATGATACACAAGGAAGAGAAATTCTTGAACGAACCACCATAAGAATTGAAAATGAACAAAGAAAAGATAAAGAAACACCGGGAAGAATTAGAGAACGAATGAAGATACTTGAGGGAATTTAGATACATGAGAACGGAGAGATCATGAACTGATTAGATGATATTTGAACGATTCACCGGTAAGATTTGGAGAACGAGAGATGAAAGCTGAGAATCAATAATTCTGAGATGATGGGCTTCGGAGGAAAGAAATGGAAACAACTCATGAAATGCTCCATATGGGTATGAAACGAATTCTCGCAATCGAAAATAATTATGAGGATGGCAACAAGTTTGAACTACGCATCTTTGGAAGAAAGGGTATGATTTGGAGGAAACTCTTCTTCGGTCTTCAAAATCCGAGAATGACAACGAGAAACCACCATGAATTGTTGAGATACTCTGGGATGAAAATTAGAAAGGTTGAACCAACGATGAAAAGAATTTGAAAGATCTTGGAGAAAGACATTTGACCGGTGACAATTCATTCTTACGTCAAACTGGGGGAAGAATTTGAGAGTAACTCCGAAAAACTTAGAAGAGTCAGGTAAGATCCTGGGAAAAGACCTGTGGGTTAGGGCCCACTCAAAAGATACACCGTTGAACGATTTAAAAGAGAGATTGCGCCGGTTGAATTAAATGGCTTGAATGAGATAACAACCTCGGACAGCTTGAACGGATCTTGAATGAAAAGATGAGCCTTCTGAGGTATCTTCAGCACCCGGAACAATTGAATAGCGAGAAGTGGATGATTAAGAGGTGCACCGGCATGAGAAAACATTTGAAACAAGGAAAGATATGATCGACAAATCTTGAATTGAATCCACCGGAGAAGAAAATAATGAAGAATGATAAACTTGAAGCTCCGTTAGTATCTTCCTGAGAATCACCGGATAAGAACATTGACGGAAAAGAATGGAGAGACTTCGCATCAATAAAAAGGATACTTGATTAAGAAATCTGAGTCCTTGAAGAAAAGGGTGGGAGGGTGGGAAAACAAAGGCAACTTGGGTCGGATGAAACGAACACCGTTGAGAAAAAGCTTAGAGTTGATCTTGCGAATGTTGGAATGATCGGATTTACTTGGAGAGAAGCACACCGGTTGGAAAGGATTGAAAAGACAACCTTGATGAACAAGAAGGATTAGCATCCACATAGAAATATGAGAACACCGCTTAGAATAAGGTATGGAATCAACACTTGGCATTGAAGCAACTCAAATACCACAAAACAAAAACAAAGGATTTGGCTTGCAGAATAAGCCGGAAACAAACATATGATAGATCCCATATCGTATCATGTGTGTGTTGGAAAGATATCCTACGAGATACTTGAATTCCCACTTATAAACTGCCGAAACTTTCTGGTTATGCAATCTGGTGTTGGGGATACAGGGGACGCAATATATCTCACCCAAACTAACAATACCTAGATCCAGCTGTATCCATCCTTCAACACATAACCAAGAAACCTTCGGAAATCATTTACCTCGACCTTTGAAAAGCATCCGTTATACGAGTTATGGCAGTACTCCCGAACTCCCGCCCCAGTACTGGGTGGCGTCGAGGTGATCTCACCAACAACTGCATAAAAGAGATTTTCGATGTCGGCGAAACTCAGGTATTCCAGAACTGCAACGATAAAATTGTGACGACAACACCTCGGAGCTCAACTCCCTGGGACAGTGCCACAACCCCTAAATGTCAGGAGGCACCAAGAACAATGTTCTCGTCACAAGAATATCGGAACGATCCCAAGATACCCGCGTGATCCTAAAAAAAGTTAGTGAAATTTGAGGAGAGGAAAGTCAAAACATCTACGTCACGAGACCTCACTAGAGTGACGAAGGGACTGAGGAGTAAAAAGAATCCTACTCTCCGATATATATAATCCTAAGACTCAAAACATTTTTGTTCTAGACTCAACAACGTCAGTGATTCGATCAAGCAGGGGGCTCCTAAGTCGGGGATGGCTCTGATACCAACTTGTAACGCCCACGATGCGGCTATATCTCCCACGTGTCGAGGCACGACTTGGAGGCATAACCGCATGGTGGTTTTGTCGCAAGAAGGGTCATCTTCACACAATCCCATGTAATGAATAAGAATGGGATAAAGAGTTGGCTTACAATCGCCACTTCACACAATACATAAATTAAACATACATCATTCAGAGTACAATCAAGGTCCGACTATGGAACCGAAATAAAAGAAGACAACCCCAAATGCAAGATCCCCGATCGTCCCAACTGGTCTCCACTACAGATCATCAGGAAACGAAACATAGTAACGACCAAGGTCCTCGTCGAGCTCCCGCTTGAGCTCGGTTGCATCACCTGCACTGGTATCGTCGGCACCTGCAACTGTTTTGGTAGAATCTGTGAGTCACGAGAACTCAGCAATCTCACACCCGCGAGATCAAGACTATTTGAGCTTATGGGTAGGAAAGGGGTAATGAGGTGGAGCTGCAGCAAGCACTAAGCAAAATATGGTGGCTAACATACGCAAATAAGAGCGAGAAGAGAAGCAACGCAATGGTCGAGAAGCTAGAAGTGATCCTGAAACTACTTACGTTCATACATAACCCCAAAACCGTGTTCACTTCCCGGACTCCGCCGAAAAGAGACCATCACGGCTACACACGCGGTTGATGTATTTTTAATTAAGTCAAGTGTCAAGTTCTCTACAACCGGACATTAACAAACTCCCATCTGCCACATAACCGCGGGCACGGCTTTCGAAAGATAATACCCTGCAGGGGTGTCCCAACTTAGCCCATCATAAGCTCTCATGGTCAACGAAGGATATTCCTTCTCCCGGGAAGACCCGATCAGTCTCGGAATCCCGGTTTACAAGACATTTCGACAATGGTAAAACAAGACCAGCAAAGCCGCCCGAATGTGCCGACAAATCCCGATAGGAGCTGCACATATCTCGTTCTCAGGGCACACCGGATAAGTCAAGCTACGAGTAAAACCAGGCCTCGAGTTTCCCCGAGGAGGCCCCACAGG